>NW_026555341.1:13072560-13195867 GCF_029017545.1 Prosopis cineraria | reverse complement strand
AAGAGAAGTGTTATGTATATGTCTATAACTTCTCGCGTCTCTTAAAACTTGAATTTTGCAATGCCATACTCCATAACCTCTTTGATAAATGACTTTTAGCAATTTTCCTTAATTATGGTGGATATCTAAAAATTCAATGGTTACATACCATACACTCAAAGCTAAAATAGAGTATGTATGTATTGATTAATGTTGTTATTTATTCCAATGCAACTTTTAAATTAAATATAATTGAAAGCCTTTAAATAGAAGCTATTTACCATGTATTTCACACACCTAAATGAATGAGAATCACTTCTCATTTTCTCTTCATTTCTCTCTTGTATTCTTTATCTCCATTGTTCTAATCTTGTTTGTCTTCTTATTTTCTTATATTTTGCTTTTTCATAACAAATAAATAAATATATGTATTTAAAAAAAAAATTTACCCCCCTAAATTTTCATGCTTGGTGTACACCTAGCAAGAATAATAAAATATCATGACTGTGCATGAAACTGTTCTATATCTAGGTTTAGGGTTGATTTGCTCAGTTTAAATTAAATAATAAAATAGCTTTGATAATGAGTTATAAATAGACACCTATGGATAGAGTTAGTGTATGATAAATTGAGGAAACATAGTTAGGGTCAGAGAAGATTCCTCCCTTATGTCATATCTATTTTCTTCTAACTCTCATTGAATTTAGAATTTGCCCAACGTGGTGATTAATTATATCCCACAGATCCACATGGAACTTAATGAATGCTTGCCCTGACTAGTTAAGCACTCGAGTCTTCTCTCCAAAGGAGAACACACGATTTTCAGAAAGTTAAAAATACGAGAACTTAGGAAATTATATAACTCCTCTTTTAATTTATTTCATTTTTTTTATACCACTAACATTTTAATCTCATTTTAATGATACTAGGTACCTTCACAATATTTGTTGTGTAATGGAAAAAAACAAAACACATTTGAATTTTTGTGCTCAGAAAGCTCACAACGTAGTACATAGAAGAATGACATATGTAAGGAATCATATGTTAGATATGAAATTATCATGTTATTTAGTGCCGATTATTGATAGGCAAGTATTTTTTTACTTATGAATGTGTATGCGTGTATACATATATATTCGTGTATGCAATATCATTTAAAATTTTTATATGTGCCGTTACCGTTGGTCACTTTGTGTTCTTTTCCCGAATCAAAGTGTAGTATACTAGTTTTATTTTTTGGATGAAACACCACATGAGGAATTAACATGAATTTTCAATAAGTAAGTTTTTATCTATATAAAATTTTACTTCTAGGGATATTTATATTTTGCAATATTGGTTAATTTATAGATGATAATAGTACATTTAAGACATATTATACGTTTATGTTTGGTGAACACAGGCCAAAATCACTAGTGGAAATGATTTGCTTGAATGTAAGTATGAATCTTTAATTTTTATATTTAATTATCCCTCCCATGTTTTTATTTAATTTTAAATTTTTATTTATTTTAGTGCCATAGGCAATCAAGAAGTACAAAATTTGGATATTATGATATCTTTTACATGTATGAGATAATTCAAGTTGAAAGTATTGAAAGATTACAAGAGGTATTTGGTTTTGTTATTTTAATTTAAATTCTTGTATTTAATTCCTTAAGGTATTATCTTGATTAATTTTATTATTTTGATTTTTTATAATACGGATATCTATAATGAAGAAGAGATTGATGGTATTTAAGATATTTTAGCTTGACAACTTCTCCAAGAAAATTTTTCAAAGTGAAGATGTTAAACACAATTATATAGTTTTTTAGTAGTTGAACAAATATATAGTGTAATTATAAATATATATTAAGTGTAGTTGTAACTTATTGTATATATAATCATTATGATTCTGTTAACTAACTATTTATACTTACTGTGTAGTCTTTACAATTTATGGTTTTAAGTTTTGAATGTATTGAAAAACAATTTTTTAAAAATAAACTTTTAACAACAATTATTAAAAAACTATTGTTAAAATTTTTTTTTGTCTAAATGGTTATTATAAAATAATCATTGTGAAAAGTAACTTTTAACAACAATTTTTCAATAACCATTATTAAAATTTTATTTTTAAAATAAATCTCAATTGTTTTTTTTGAGACTTTTCACATCGATTAAATAACCGACATGGAAAAGTCTACTTTCCACTTCATTTTTTTAGCTTTCCCTTAATAATCAATTTTAAAAGTTTAAGATAATCATGATTAAAAAGTCCTTCTTGCAATAATGTCTAGTCCTCATTTCGTTCATTTTCATTGTAGATGCATCTCGCCTGCTGTTCCTACCAGTCATTCGAGAAGCATATGAAATTTTATCCGGAGTGTGGCTGTTTTTAATGGGTCATGGCAAGGTTTCTGAGATTAGCCGAAACTTGCGTTGTGTTGAAATAGGAAAAATCTACTACGACATATCCAAGATAATCGTGGGCTTCCTCAATTGCACTTTCTATGATAATGAGGACTCCAACCAGTTCACGAAAGAGCTTGAATCAACCTTAACAGAGTTTCAGGAGACTTATTACCATCTCGATGCCATGGGCCAGCCGATGATACGTTAAAGTCTATTTGTTCTAATTTGACTTGATAAAATCATAGTCCCTTTTGTCATTTAATTATATAGTCATTGTCACTCAATAATTACTCATTTCGTTTTCTTCCTTGTTAATCAAGAATATCTTATAAATTAAGACGGCGGAGAAAGTACTGTAAATTAGGGTTAATGAATAAGTAAAAAAAAAGTATGCATGGAAGTCCAAAAGTCTGTCTTGTTTAGCCCGGAGCATCCGGATATAGTCTCTTTTGCTTGCACAATTGGTCCTCGTCGAATTGAAAATCCAAAATGCCTATGACGGAAAAGAACAGTGCATAGAATATTCTAAGTCTCTTGCAAGTTAGTTACAGTCATTGTCAATAATTAATTGGTCATTTCGTTTTCTTCCTTATTACAGTATACAAGGGTTCAGAACAATAAGGCAAGTTTTAAAATTAAAACTAATGGCTTTGTACAGAATCTAACCCACGATTCATATAAAAATAAGATGCCCACTTGTTGACAAAGTTTTTAATAATATATAAAAATAAATACATAAATAAATAAAATTTGCATCACTTCCTTTTTTAATGTTGGCAACTTGGCATGCGCACATGTACTACTTACAGATGACGATATGGAAAAGTACTTGCATGTCAATTACGACTCCTTCAAACATCAATCATTTAAAATATTATAAATCTTCTTCTATTTGTTTTTTTGGTAAAGATGCATGGTACTCATCGATCAATTTGACACCCCCAAGTTGCCTCTAATGGAAAAGAACAATACATTGAATATTCTAGGACTCTTGCCGGGCCATTTAATCACAGTCATTGGCAATCATCAATTATTCATTTCGTTTTCTTCCTTACAAGGGGCAAGAACAATAATTAGGCAAGTTGTAAAGTGAAAACTGATGGCTTTGTACAGAACCTTACTTATTTAATATAAAAATAAGTGCCCACTTGTTGACAGAGTTTTTATATTATATATATATATATATATATTCATTTTTAGGATAGAATTAAATATATAATCGTATAAATTCGTGTGTCTTTATTTTAAAACTTAAAAACACAAATATATAAGACTAAAACGATAGTATAATATTATAAATAAATATTACCGTTACTTTTCCCCATGCATAGATGTCCAGGTATTTCTAAGAAATTAGATTCAATTAATTAATTAATGGGTATGGGCTCAAGATTAGTAGTGTTAATCACGGGGCTCCAATGGACAAAACGAATATCTTCAAATTTGTGTCGCTATATATGTTCAAATTTTCTCGTGTGATAAAGATCATATACGAAATGATAGTAGAAAATAATTTAATTTTAAATTTGGTGCCTGTAGTTTATTTTGTTTTAATTAATATCTTATATATAGTTTTATTCATTAAATATGTTAATCCCTGGAGATTAAAATTAATAAATAATTAATCTACCCAAAAAAAAAACACTATTGAATTTGATAGAAATTAAAATTTGATTTAATAATTTTGCAAAAAAAATTGATTTAATAACATGTTTATATCTTTATTAATTTTTTATAAAAATTATATATGTATAATAATTATTAAAAAACATAACCTAAATGATTTGTCTTATTTTGACCCTTCTATAATTAGAGAATATGATATTCATTTAATTTTTAGTTTTTCATTTTTAGTATTTTTATGTAATTTTTTGAAAAGGATATGATTGCCGGGTTTTTAAAAAGAAACGTTATTTTCAAACTTTATGTAAATTAATTTTAAATTATATTTTAATTTTAAAGTTATATAATCATCTAGTAAAAATATAAAAGTGTTTAAATTTATCAACAAATATTTTTTTTTGGCAATCATCAACAAGCGTTAATTTTAGAGGAAGGGTTTATGACCTGAACATGCTTTTAAATTTATCAACAAGAATTTGAATTGATCAACAGTATTGGATTTGAGTTCATGTGAATCCAGAAAATATTTGTTAGAGCTCCCATCAATTAGACCCCACAAAGCTCAAATCTAACCCAATTAGATTACCATAAACACATGCACCCTGTATTTATATATATATATATATATATATAAAATATTTTAATAATATAAATAAATAAATAGATAAATAAAATTATGCATGGCCATCACGATTGCGTAGTCTCGGAAACTTCCTTGTTTTTATGTTGGCAACTTGGCATATGCATATGTAATACTGGTGACGAGATGGAAAAGTACATGCATGTAAATTATGACTCCTTCAAACATCAATCTTTTAAAAGATTATAAATCTTTTTAATTATACTTTTATTGATATGTTATATAATTAAATATCTTAATAACAGCAATTGAAATTTAAATGGATTGCTTTTTTCAAAAGAATAGTAAATAATGTAAGGATCTATTTTATTCTTACTTTGGTGAACTAAGATTTAAATTTTCATTGAAGGAAGTGCATGATTGAGTCTAGAATATGATTGACTCTAATAGCTAGGAGGATAGCTTTGAGCAGTAAAAAAACATAAGGATATATATAAATAAAAAATATAAGAAATATCCAATGCCATTTATTTTTGAATTAAATAATTTTCTAAAAAATATCCTACATTATGAAAAAGAGGGAGTATATATATGTTATTTGGCTTCCCTCATTAAATAAGGCTAATAAAAATATTATAGATATGATTAAAAATGATATAATTGATTATAAACAAAATAAAATAATATTATTATCCAAAAGTGGAAAAAATGATTTCTTCCAATTAACCATGGAAACATGACACTACAGTATTTCTAAGAAATTCCACCGACGTATGGCCTTCAGAAAGCGAATCCAGCACGGAATGCGGACGACGTAACATGAATGTCTATATCTATTGCATTCGTCAATAATTTGACAGTAATTGAGTGGGACTAGTTATAATTAATTTAATATTTTTAAATAATATATAAAATTATAAAATAAATTCTTTCGCTTAGCTTGGAGCAGCCGCGTATAGTCTCTTTCGCTTGCACAATTGGTCCTCGTCGAATTGAAACTCCAAATTGCCTCTAACGAAGAACAGTGCATAGAATATGCTAAGTCTCTTGCAAGTTCAGTTACAGTCATTGTCAATAATTAATTGGTCATTTCGTCTTCTTCCTCATTACAGTATACAAGGGTTAAGAACAATTAGGCAAGTTTTAACATTAAAACTAATGGCTTTGTACGGAATCTTACCTGTGATTCATATAAAAATAAGAGCGCACTTATTATATACAACTATTTTTCGCAAGATAGAATGAAAAATATAATTTTATAAATTCGTATGCTTATTTTAAAACTTAAAAATTCAAATATATATAGATACACGCCCGCGACTAAAACGATAATAATATTATATATAAATATTACCATTACTTTTCTCCATGCATAGATGTCAAAGTATTTCTCAGAAATTAGATTGAGCACATAATTAATTATTGGTTATAGGCTGAAGAGGAATGCTTTCCGAACTACCGTCGCAAGTCAAAAAATCATTTATAAAATGATAATTATGTTCCTGTAATATGTCGCCACAAAAAATCACACACATATGTATATATATAATGATAAGTACGTTCCTATAATTTGTCTCCGTGCAAAAAAATCATATATAAAGTTATAAGGACTAAAATTTTGAAAATATGAAATAGAGACAAAATATCTCTTTAATGAATTGATCTAAAATTTTACTACTCTCATTTCATAATTTTCAATAATCAAAATTAAACAAGAATTTTCAACTGAGATTTGTTAATTTGTAAAAGAAAAACTTGTCAAACATATCATAATATCCAGTGATGTACTATTCTTATACCCTTATTTGCAGCCCTCAAAACACGTATTCAAGTATGATTTATTAATTTGCGAAGAAAAAATTTTTTAAATAATATTGTGCTTAACAAACTTTCTTTCATAAATCAATGAATTTCAGATGTAAATTTTTTTGGCAAAAAAAAAAAGAGGATGTAAATTTTTGTTTTGAGAGTCGTAAATTGTAGAATGAGGGAATGAGCCGGGGAAGTATACTTTTAAACCAATAATTTAGAGTACATCGGGCTCTTAACTTCCTATCTCATGTTTCCAAAAAAAAAAAAAATCCATTATTTAAATTGAAATTCAATATTTTGTTCTTTAGCGATAATTACGTTCCTGCAACTTGTCTCCACGCAAACGACCATCGCGGGAGAGAAATTTCCCAGAAAAGAAGTAACCCATAATACAGAAACGTGCGAGTGCTTTCTATGGCTATTTAAGCACTCAAATTTTCTCTCCTAAACACACATCAACCAAACTCACCATTTTCGGAAAGAATAAGCTCCAAAAAACAAAAGAAGAAGTGAGCGTGATGAGAAACAAAGCTTACGTTCTGTTCTTCCTTTCATTATCCCTTCTCTTTGTAGATTCATCTTCAGCTTCTTTCTCGCTCTCAACATTAACGGAGTTGCTTAAGAAAGCGAAAGATATACTCATGGAGGCCGCAACCTACATAGCATCATCCTCTGAGGAACGCAGCTTAAGTTATCAAATAGGAGAAAATATCACTTACTTATCCGATTTTAAAGTCTATCTTGATTATTACAATTACCTTAATACTTCTGATGTCTCCGATATCTACACGGATGAGCTCAAATCAGCCTTAAAGAAGTTTCAGAACACTTTCGGTCTCGTTTCCAACGGCCAGCTTGACAACGAAACTCTTTCGCTGATCATAACGCCGCGATGCGGCGTTCCTGATATTTTAAATAACGTCTCCATTATAATGGAGGATGGCACGATGAAGTTTAATAACTCGTGGTGGCCGACTGGGAAGAAAGAGTTCACCTATGCTTTTTCTCCAAAAAATGATACGACGTTGTCAAGGCCTGCGTTCTCAGATGCCTTTGACCGGTGGTCCAATGTGACGGGATTGTCGTTCACGGAGACGCCGTTGTGGAACGAGTCTGACATTCAAATCGTGTTCCGGCCGTTGGATGGAAAGGAAGGAGTGCTAGGTGGCCCCTTGTTTGATAACACCACGGGGAGCTTGGTCGTTTATTTGGACTCCAATGAGAGCTGGGCATCGCCGACTGACGCCATGCACGTGGACATGGAGTCGGTGGCGATGCACCAGATCGGACACGTGCTGGGATTCGGCCACGCGACGATACGCGAGGCGGTGATGTACCCTTTCTTAAAGCCGAAGGAAAAGAAGGTGGTTTTTGCGAAAGCTGAATTGGATAGCATTCACCTTCAGTACGGCGGAGCAGCTGGCGGCGTGGAGCCGGCGGGATGGAAACTGGTTTCAACTTTATGTCTTAGTATTGCATCTGCATGGCTTTTTTGGTTCTAACAAAATAAAATAAAGAGAATTATAACAAAAATATCCATAAATTTTTTTCAGATGCACTTGGTATCTTTAAGTAAATAAGAGTGTAAAAATACTCATGAGCTTGTTTTAGCAAGTGCAATTTTTCTCAGACAATAAAAAATGGCAAACATCTGTTTGTTTTGCAGCTTGGGTCCCATGATCATGCTAGGTGTCAAAACTAATTGATGTTTGCTATTTTTACGGTCTGGGAAAAATTATAAAAATAAGTTCATGAATACTTTTACACCTTTATTCACTTAAAAAACTAGGTGTTTTTTGGAGAAAAAATTTACAGGTATTTTGGTCCTATAATGGATCTTTTGGCATATATTTAATTGTATGGTGCAAAAACTCTTATTCAGATGTGTTTTACTTTTAAATCTGTCAATAACAATATTATTGTCTCGTTGGGAGTCTCCCGGGGTTGAAACCACTGTGCTTTCAGTTTGTGATAAATTTTATGTTAGGGTTTATTCGTGTATTGCATCTTGTCATGTCCATAGTGGTTCAGTTATTATTTATTAATGAAAATTCCTTTTATGCTTTCTTTCCTAGTTATTTAAGGCAGTGAGCATTAATTTTTAAAAATTCTTTGCAATATAAAGAAAATGTAAACAGTTTATTTTAATAATTTCGTGCAATATTACAACACGTGTATATATAATAATTTCTTACGAAAAAATCACACTAGCTGTTTACTAATATATATCACTGGTAAACTGGAGATAATGCAATAATTCTATGTTGTGTACTCATTTTCATAATACTAATAATTGAGCTGCCCATACAGGGTACTGGCTAGGTGAGGTGGGCTAAATCGTAAATCAACCAACCTCCTACAGTTAATATATGTTTTAGGGATATATAATATGAAACTTCTGCTTATTTAAAGTTGTCTCAATTACCAATTTAATCTCTTCAAATCTTGATCAATTAAATTTAATGACGGTTACATAGAATATTCTAAGACTCTTGCCATTTAATTACAAGGGCTAAGAACAATTAGGCATATTTTAGTATCAAAACTAATTAATGGCTTTGGATGTGCGGAATCTTGCTTATGATTCATATAAAAATAAGTGCGCACCTGTTGGAAGAGTTTTGATATTTTATACAAATATTCATTTGATGATAGAATGAAAAATATAATTTTATAAATCCGTATCTTCATTTCAAAAACTTAAAAAAACTTAAAAACACAAATAGTATATATAACTAAAACAATAATAATAGTACAAATAAATATTACCATTACTTTTCCCCATGTCTAGATGTCTAAGTATTTCTCAGAAATTAGATTCAATTAATTAATTTTAGGTTATAGGTTCAAGAGTAGTGTTAATCACAGGACTTCGATGAACAAAACGAATGTTTTCAAATTTCCATCTCTATATATGTTCAAATTTTCTACAGTAAGAAAAATCGTATGCAAAATTATAGGAGAAAATTAATCCGTATATTATTGTAATTTTTCTCAATTTCAATTTGATACCTACAGTTCATTTTATTTTAAATAGAGTTTTATTTATTAGATATATTAATCCTTGAAAATTAAAATTAATGAATGATTAGTCTAGCCAAAAAAAATACTATTGAAGTTTATAGAAAATTTGATTTACAATTTTTTGTAAAAAATTGATTTAAAAAATGTTTATATTTTTTAATTATTTTTATAAAAATTATATATATATATATATATATAAGAATTATTTATAAAACATAACCTAAATGATTTGTCTTATTTTGGCCCTAACATAATTAGAGAATATGGCATTCATTTAATTTTTACATTTTCATTTTAGTATTTTTATGTAATTTTTTGAAAAGGATATGATTGTAGAGTTTTTAAAAAGAAACTCTATTTTCAAACTTTTTTTAAATTAATTTTGAATTATAAAAAATATATGATTACTTTTAAAGTTATATAATTATCTAAAAAATATAAAAGTGTTTAAATTTATCAATAAGTGTTAATCCTAATAGAAGTTGTTACAGCCTCGGGTTTTTTAAATTTATCAACAAAGTCTTGGATTTGAATCCGTGTGTGTAACATCTCAAAATTAAATTTAAAATTAATTAAACTAATCAAAAATAAATAAGTAATTTTAAAGAAATATTTATAGATAAATAATTTTAGTTAAAGAATTATTATTAGATCTAATTTAGAATAAAATTTTAAGTTTTATTTTTTTAAAAAATAAAAATAAAAATAATAATTATTGTTATTATTAAAAAAATAAAAGAAGAAAGGGGATATAAATATAAAAAGAAAAAGAAGAAGGGAATGGGGAACATATTATATCCATCGGTGTTTTGTGCGTGTAAGTGTGCAGGTATATTAAAAAAAGAAAATGAAAGGAGGAGTGAGATTGAGGGACCCACAATCAATTAAATCAACACGCCTCTCTTCTTTTCTTACATTTTCCCTTACCCTTTTCAATTTCTTTTCCGTGACTGAACAGAAAGACGAGCGCGTGCGACCTCGGGGGCGACGGGGAAACTGATTTAGAAGGTAGGGGTTGTTTTTAACAGAATATTTTAGATAAGATTTTAAATATTTTAAAATTATATAAGTGTTTTAAATATATTTTTTAGTTATCTTTTTCCTTGAGTTTTTAATTTTGTAGTTATGAAAAATATAGGGTTTGAAAGGGGGATGAATTTATAATGAATAAATATAGTTGTTCAGATTATTGATAGTATAATAAATATTTTAGAGTATTATTTTATTGATGGAATTTAAATTTGAGGCTTTTTAGTTAAACCCTAGACTTCTATGATTAGATTTTTGGTAAATCTAAAATTATAAGTTAATTTATTAATGACTAAAGGGTTATTTGGGAGTAGAAACATGTTATTAAGGCTAAAAAATAATGATTCTAGCCTTAAAAACAAGTTTATAATTTTTGAATATTTTTAGGTGTGATATTATAAAATAAAAAGGAAAATTTTGATATCAAAAAATTGTTTGAAAAATAATTTTAGCCAAAACTTTAATGAAACTGTTGTGAAAGAAGTTATTGTACAAAACAAATAGGTTCAAATATATCAGTAACCCTACTGGCCTACTTGGAGTTTTGGATATAGCTAGTCTTAGGTATGACACCTCATAGTGTATGATTTGGGAGAAATCACGTTCACAAGTGAGTAAGGTAACCCTAACTTGATAGCTCCTCATGATATGACTAAGGCCTTGAGTAGTTAGTCTTACCACATGGATGATTCACTTCAGTTGTTGGCCTAAAGATTTCATGTTAGAGAAAATAAGGGGGATATAAGGAAGAGATTGATCATACATTTCATTATTATTATGCAATTTGAGTAATTAATAGCTATATTTAAGACTATAATTGTAATTGTGAAAATGAGAACATGTGATAAATATGTGAAAAATGTACATGCGGGCGCTTGTACTAATTTTGTATGAACGTATAGTATTTGTGGGTAGTTGTATCAATTTTATATTTGACTTTATTATTGAGATTATTCACGTGAGTTAGATATTAATATGATTAACATGATCTTAATATGATTATTTACATGGTTATCTGGATGAATTTATTAGCTATTTGTATTCATAATTAATTATCATGTATTTATATAACTTAGATGTATCTTAGTTATTGAGTGGTCATAATCACCCTTCTCTTTTAACATATTATAGAAGCTAGCTCATATGAAAAGAACAAAAGAAATGAGCATCAGACCAAGTGATAATAGTCACTTCTGTAGGCCTTTTTTTTTTATTATTTTGATACATGTATTTAGTTTATGATATTTTTAACTAGGACAATATATTCTTGATTCACTTGCATTATAGATTTTGTATTGGGTGGAAATCTATTTTGGGCTCTTGGGAATGTGATTTGGTGCTTATGTTTATATTAGTGGGCAAAAATACTTGTGCAAGTGAAAATAGTTATTATATACATAATTTGAGAACTTGAATATTGTTCTAGTCTCCCCTTGTGCTTTTTATGTCCAAGGGTGAGTAGTTAATATTAACTATATTTGAATGAAAAGAAAAATTTATGCATGTGATGAACTATTGATGAATAGATAATATACATGAAATATGATGACTAAGTGATAATCATTTTGACAAATGTGATTGAGACCTTGGCCTCTCGTTTCTAGTTATGGATGGGTTTGAGTGGTCAAGTATTATGTTAGTGAATATATGTATATATACACTATGTGGAGTAGGGCACAGAAAGGAAATAAAGGGAAAATTTTTCTCCCATCTTGAAATGTATTTCTTAATGCTTAATTAATCTCATGCTTCTACACAAGTTTAATTGAGTGATGTGAGTTTTTAAATTATTTTAAAGACTAGGGATCCCTTTGTTTTAAAAAAATTTGTGAAAATACATGTTAATGATTTGTTTAGGTTAATCTCTTATAAGATAATCCTTTTAGATTAGTCATTGATTGACTATGGTTTGTGTGATAATTTAAGTTTTAATTTAAGGCATCCTTACAGTGTGAATGCAGGACATGCTTGTGAAAGATATTGTTCATTAGACCCGACAATACTTAAATATGACCAAGTTTGATAACCGTACAAAAAAGTGTTTAAATTTCATTTTAAAGGAAAATTGATCATGATCAGAGATAATAGTTTGTGACATACCATGTGATCTAATGACGGTACCAAAAAAGCCTTAGCCATACTATGACTGGAGTAATTAGTCTTCAATAGCACAAAGTGGGCATATTTGGAAAGTTGATCTCTAACCACCATGATAACCAAGAAGTTACATATGGTGGGTAATGATGTGATGAAATCCATGCCATTGAGTCCTATATTTGAGTAGGAATGGCCAAGGGGCACACTAATCCTATCGGCAAAGTTTGAGAAGTCTTCACACATTGACACACCACACAGCATCACACGAAGTCTTGAATATTTCAATCCATGTATGGCTAGTACACCATGGCAATTACATAGTGAAAAGTTTAGAGAGAGCTTGCATGGCCACTTATAACAGAGCAATAAAACTCTTGGAGAATGTAGCATATTAGCTCGGTGTCTTCATGAGAAACTATTACATGTTCATTAAAGTAAAGAAGCTTATCCCTGATAATATAAGACTACATCTCATCAGGTTTTGATGTCACTTTGGCACATGCTTGTTAGATACAATTTGAAGAATGGGCAATTGTAACAATCTTCTTAAACAAATGAGTTTGAATATATAAAATGCCATATATGAAACTTGATATAAGGCATCAATGTAACATCCTAAAAATCTAAGCATGATTAATTAAGCTTAATGAGTGTGGCCAGAGGGGTTTAATAAGTGTATTTGATTGTGAATTCAGCCCAAGATGAGGCTTCAAAGTGAAGTTAGGCCATTTAGGTAAGGAAAAAGTGAAGAAAAGTCCTCTATGTCACATACCACGGTGTGTCGATGATTCGCCGAGTCACATAGAGGCAATCAACGTGAAAATAGGCCTTTCTGTGCCATGTGTCGCGACAACTTTAAATAAACCATTTTGTATTTGCGTGAAAAGATAGAAGGGGAGAAAAAAAGGAAAACAAAGATCACGAAATTGCTCTACTAGGGCACACACATTGGGAACACCCAAGGTAAGTATAATGTGCTTCTTTTCTTTCCTCTACTTTTATTTTTTAAAAAAGTTAAGTTAGGGTTTGAGTGTTAATGGTGATTTTTGGTCCATATGAGTCATGGATCCAAATCCATTAGTTAAAACGCATATAATGGGAGTTTGTTTAGGGTATCTAGACCCTACATTAATGATTTTATGGATGGTTAGTTGGGAGGAGCCATTAATGTGCAAATTTTGAAATGAATGAGGTGGTTGGGAGTGTTTGATGCTCACTTATGATGGTTTAATGACCTATTAATGATAATATAGGTTAAAGGAACTTAATAAACCCATTGGATATGATTCGGTGTGATTTTATGATTTTGATAAAAAGGAATATGTGGAGTTTAATATCGGTAAATGCCTAAGAATGAGATAATGATGACATTCTTGTGATGTGATTGTAGACCATTCATTTTGGCATAATTCAAGTTTGGAAAGAAGCTTTAGAAGTGGTTATTTTGAGGAATAAGCCTTTGACATCTCAAAGGTTTAAAGTAATCGAGGAAAGTCTCATTTTTATAGCTGTATGTTAATTAGATAATCATGAAAATTATGATTTAAAATTTGTTTGATTTGTAAAAACTAATTGATGCAATTTGACAATGTGATAAATTTGTAATAGAATGATTTTGGAAAATGTAGAACCTCTTACATGATTTCACATTAGTGATTATTGACTATGATTGATAGCATGTCATGATAAACCTGTGGTATTTGACATATAGAGTATGATGAGTATGTGAATATGAATAAGTGAATTCATGCATTATGAATTATGGATTAGAATGCATAATATGTGTAAGTTGTACATAGCATGATCATTGGCAAAAGTTCACCTAAGAAGAGTAGTTTAGTAAATCCACATGGTATTGGGGTGACTGTTAGAATTGAGAGCTTGCCTTGGTACCGACTGTTGAAATTAGGAGGAAGCCCTTGTCCTATGGTTGATTTGAGACTATCCTACTTGTTCTTTGAGGGACTCAAACTTAATTAGTTTCTACCGATTTATAAAGAGGTTAGATTAGAGGTATCACACCTTATGGTTGTTAGTATTAAGAGAAACCCTGTTACATAAGTAAGTAAGTTAACTTTGGCACGGTAGCTCCTTACAAGTGAAATGTTGGGTTAGCTTGTGATGGACGTAGCCACTTAATAGCTACTGATTTCATATCGGAGGAAACAAGAGAGTATAAGTCTAGCATTTAATTGTGCATTTAGCTTCAACCATATGGTTGTTATTATTGTGGTCTAGCATGCATTAGGAGTGCATGGTTATTAGTTTTGTGACATTATATTGTGTATATTTGATGTAAATATGATAGCATGTGTTTTATGCCTAGTTACATGGTTGTTATTGTTGTGACCGTGGCTATATTTGTCATGTGTATACTATTTTCCATTTGCATCTATCTTTGATTGATATACAACTATATAGATTAGGTAGAACTTAGTTAATAAGTGGTTGTACTCACCCCTTAATTTTAATATTTATAGGGCTTAGCTCATTGGATCCAGATCAAGGAAAAGATATGGAGGCATAGGATTATAATGTAAATCCTACTATATGCCTTTTTATGTTGATTTATGTGTATTTATATTAACTTACCAACTAGGTCATATGTCATTATTTTTGAGTTACTTGCATTACTATGATGTACAATTTATATATTTTGTGCCTTAGGTTAGTGAATTTTGGTTGAATACCTTACATAGGGCTAAAATACTTGTGAAAGTAATGTTATGTATATTTTTGGGATGAGTTGATATGAAAATGATTGGTTGGTGCAAAATTTTTCCCTTATGTTTTTATTAAATTAGGGGTTGAGTGGTTAAATTTCAGTATGTGTGCATATTTATGGTGATGGTGTATTGCACGAGTCCTATAGAATTCATTGAGTGTGGTTGAATGCTCGGTGTAGGCTTTTGACACTTGTGTATGAGTTTAGACACCATTGTTATGAGTTTTTGTGAAAAAGGAGTGAAAATGAGTTTAGGTGTCTAACTCTTTGTAGAAAATGAATTTGAGTATGAAGCTTGTGTCATTAGCTATAACTAGGAGAAAGCTCTATATAGACACTGAAATCATTTCAATTGGACATCAGATGGAGTTTTGAGATGTATCAAAAATTCACTCTCAGTGCTGTCATATAACAACAAAAGTTTGCTATTAAATATCATGTAATAGGCCGTGACATATGGTATAGAGGCTTATGAGTAGAGGCGTACCAGCAGTTAGTTGCAGCGCACGTATCATTTCTACATAATTCACATCTTTTAGTTTTAAATCATTGATTTTGATTATTAATTGAATCCTAGGCTTTCGCATTTGTTTAAAACTCTAATTTGAGAAATATGAAAGTGTGTTTGAGTTTTAATGGTTAAGTTGTTGGGATCCAATTGTGATTGTTTAAAATCCTTTCCATTTGTAATTTAGAAAAGTTGGTAATACCAATTGTGTAATTTTGTCAAAATGGGTGTTCATATTGTTTTGTTGGAAGATTGGGGAGGATTAGTAAGGGTAACCTTACTGGTCTAACCCAGGAGTTATAAATTGGTATCAGTTTCTCTAGTTTTAAGAACTGATATGTGGATTAGTGTATCAAGAGTTGAGTTTGCTTGTGAATTGTGCATTTGCATATAAAAAGTTGACCATTAACATTATAAACATCTTATTTTTTCCCCTTTTAAGCTAGTGCTAATTTTTTTCTTTTTGTGGGATGACTTTCATCCTTAGGAGAAGAGAATGGTACAAATAAGGAATACAGCTGGCAATATTTTGGAAAATATATGAAGGCAAGGGTAGGAAGTCTTGGTATGAGAAGAGAATATAGTCTCAAATGAGCAAGTTGAGTTAGGTCAAGGCTTGCAATAAGCTAGAGAGCAATTGAGGGCTATTGCAGGCAATGAAAATATATTTCTCAAACTAAGAAATATGATGAAGAGGATTGAGCAAAGAATCAATAAACATGATGAAATCCTTAAGAAGAGATTAGAAGAGACTAGAAAGACTGTGGGGTGAGACATGATAAGGAGGCAGATGATCATCTCGATAGAGATTACTATAAATAGAGTAGACAGAGGAGGACAAAACTAGTAAGCCTAGAGGAAAGAGTAAGAAAGCTCTATTGACTTGGCTTTAAAGAAGTTCATTCGGTTGAATCCTCCATCATTTGAGTGTTCAATGGAGAACAGAGTGGCTGAGAAGTGGATAGATCAGTTGGGGATAATCTTTTTTGTTATGACATGCACATTTAAGCAGAGAGTATTATTTGCTACATTCCTACTTGAGGATACTGCCATGCAATGGTGGGAGAGTGAGAGGCTGGCTGATAGGTCTTTACTGATATGGAGTGAGTTCAAGAGGAGGTTCTTCTCCTACTACTTCCCTGCCTCATTTAGAGCTGAGAAAGAGGCAAAATTTCATCGACTACAAACAAGGGAACAAGAATGAAGAGGAATTCATTTCCTAATTCAATAAGTTGTCTAAACACTCAACTTACTTAAGAAATCACAATGAAGAGTACTTGAAGGCTGAATAGTTTCTTGAAAAGATACGACCTGATTATCGACAACAGTTAACAACTTTTGATATCATCTCTTATAGTGATACGTGCAGTTTGATAAAAAGGGATATGTGGAGTTTAATGTTGGTAAATGCCCATGAATGAGATAATGATGACATCCTTATAATGTGATTGTAGACTATTAATTTTGGCACAATTCAAGTTCGAAAAGAAGCTTTAGAAGTGATTATTGTGAGAAGTAAACCTTTGACCTCTTAAAAGTTTGAGGTAACTGAGGGAAGCCTAATTTTTATAGTTATATGTTAATTAGATAATTGTGAAAATTATGATTTTAAATTTTTTTCAATTTGTGAATACTAATTGATGCAATTTGGCAATGTGATGAATTTATGATAGAATGATTTTGGAAAATGTAGAACCTCTTGCATGATTTCACATCAATGATTATTGACTATGATTAATAGCATGTCATGATGAAAATATGGTATTTGACATATGGAGTGTGATGAGTATGTGAGTATGAATAAGTGAATTCATGCGATATGAATTGTGGATTAGAATTCATAATATGTGTAAGTTGTGCATAGCATGATTATTTATAAGAGTTTGCTTAAGAGGGGAAGTAGTTTAGTAAATCCATGTGGTATTGGGGACAACCGTTGGAATCATGAGCTTGCTTTGCAACTGACCATTGGATTAGTAAGGGTAACCTTACTGGTCTAACCTAAGAGTTACAATCGACAGCTAAATTGGTTTTTCCAGGAGAATGTTCAATTGAAAACTAGCAATGCAACCACTTAAGGGAGACATATCTCTTGCTCAAGTGTCTGCAAAACCTGTTGATCAAGATGCTTGAGGCTTTCTTAATTCCTTCAAATCAAAAAGGAGTAGCTAATAGATAATGATAGAACTTGACAATGGCCTAGATAATTGCATATATTCTCAAACATAAGATGACTACAATGGCATCATTAGAGAGAACTCTTTAGAAAAATAAGAAATATGGTAATTGTTTTAATTGATGATAGCACCAATTGTAGAGCTTGATGCATATGTTTCAACTACAAATGGATTAGTAAAATTTGGTAAGGTTAGAACAGAGGCCTTACTAAGAGCTATCTTGAGTTGAGAAAAGGCTTGAGTTGCATTATCACTCCATATGAATCCTTCCTTTTGCTGAAGCTTTGTGAAAGGAGTAGCTATTTGAGCATACATATATGTGAACCACCTATAGTATCTTGTGAGTTTCAGAAAGCCTTTAATTGAGACACAATAGTTAAAATTGGCTAATGAAGCACTGCTTGCACCTTAGACACACTTTGAGCTAATATGATATGCTCGAAAATGTAATAACCTAAAAATTTTGCGTACAACTAAAATATGTAATAATATGTTTTAATTGTAGTTATATTAATTCTAGGAACATATTTAGCAAGAACAAGAGTTGGCCTAGTGGCTACTATGTAACCACTTATCTAATAAGTCCTAAGTTCGAACCTTTTTGTGCCAAGAATGAAATTTTTATTTTTTACTTTAGCATTCATCAAATGACCCTTTTGCCCTTCTAAAAAAAAGAGAGAGAAGAGATAGTGAAAAGCTACAGAACATGATTCCCATTTGCTTAATCCTCTTCTCTCTCATTTTTGAAAATTCCAGATCTAAGAGAGAGGGAGAGTCTTCATCCTCTCTATCCTCCTTCCACCACTATTTAGATAGTCGGTGAAGCAAGTAGGTAAAGTGATCTGGCTGCAAGTCTTGGGTCCTTATTTCACCATTGATTCTTCATCTTCCTCGTTGCCATTTGTTCTCTCCTCTATCGTCCCTTGTTTCGCATGGTTCTAGTCAACATCTTCCTTGTTTGGTAGTAGCATTTTGTTTCCTAGCTTTCATTTTTATTGATTAGAGGTAAGGATTTTTAAATATCTTCCTCCATTCTTGGTCTTCTATGTGTGTTGTTGAAGAGATTGTTGCTACAATGTGAAAAGGGCTTCGAACTCTCCTTCTTGTAACCCTATGTGAGTGGTGTGTGACTAGATAATTGAAGTTGTATGATTCTCTCCTCTACTACCATTATACGTGACCTTATATGAGTGTATAGGAAGGAAGTTTGATTGAAGTTGGAAATTGTGGCTATATAAAAAGAACAAGAACAAGAACAAAATGTTGGTGTGGGTTAAAATTTAATCAAATTTGATTGGATTATTGATTATAATACTAAATTGTAAAATTTTATTAAAGTGAAATTAAAGAGGGAGAGATTACTATTAGCTTAAGGAGTAATGCCCCTAAGGTGTTCGAGAAAATACTTGTTAGAAGAGTTTTGCTTGATTTTGGATTTTTCTAAAATTGTATTAATTGTGATGAGAGGCATGACTGATTCAAATTTTATCTTGTTGATGTTTAACTTGAGCATTGTTAAGAGTTTGATTTTTAAGTTATGCTTGTTAGTTGAATTTTTGGAAGTTTTATATTGTATAATTTATAAATTTATAACTATAGTGTTGTTTTATCATTTGGTCTTGAGAATGTATTTAAGGTGTTTGAGAAAATGGGTAAAAGAAGCATGATAAATTTAATTACATGGGTGTTCAAAAATTTTGCACACCAGGTGTTTGACATAAGGTATAAGAAAACCATATTTCATTTAAATAGTAGTTATGATTAGAGTCATATGAGGTAAATTGGTAGTAAGTGATAATGCTTGAGAAATCATTGAGGTATGAATTATGGTTTTGAAACTTTGCAATACTTGCAATTGGTTGGGATTTTATTGGTAGTGGAATAAATTTTGTATAACTATAGGAAGTAAATTGAGATTTCATTTACACATATTCTTATAGGGTATGTGGAAGAATTGAGGGAGAAAATTGTTGGATCTTGAAATTTAACAGGTAAGTGAATAGCACCCCAGTTAATTTATCAATAAAAATTTTTCATTGAAATTATTAAATTTTTATGCATATTATTTTTATTAGCAACTATGATATATATATATATATATATAAGTTACCTTGTTAATTAAATTATCTTATTTTTTATTATAGTATAATGTTAAGAGATAATTAAATTATGATTTGTGTTAGTAATTTTCTTAAGAGATATACTTTTAAGGTTGATGAAGGCATTCTTGTTTATTTAATTTTGGAAATTTTGGCCAATCAACAAATGCAAGAATTGGCATTATTTGTTAAATTTTATTTTGATAAGTATCAAATTGAAGCTTAAGATGACTCATAGAGTTTAGCATTGAGAATGAAAATTGTATTTCAGAAATAACTATTTTTCGCGCATGTTTGAAAGTAATTTTGAAAGAGGACTTTAAGTAGAACATTGTTGCTAATGGTAGTTCTATTAGCCCTTAGCACCTTGGTCAATGACTAGCTAGTTTGTTTTTTATAAACTCTATTTTTACGTCTATTATTCATGGGTCTTTTACCTACATCTGTTTTATGACTACGTGTGCATATTTGTTTTGTGACTTCGACTACGTTTGGTCACTTACTTTCATGAATTGTGTGTCTACATTATTTTCCTTGCATAAGCCATGTTTGATTATTTTACTCTCATATATCCACCTTTGTGTCTTCATCTTGTATCCAAACTTGGTGATATCTAGCTTGTAAGTCTAGCTTTGATTATTTAATTCATGAACAGTTGGCATAGGGGACGAGTCTTTCACTGCGACCTCATTTAGTGCTTTAGTAGTCAACAAAAAATCTCTAGGAGCCATCTTTATTTTTGGCAAGAAGCATTGGGGCATGGCATTTTCATAGGTCCTATACCAAGCTGAAGTAAAATCCAGTAATCATAATCTCTCGACAGAGGAAGGCTATGGGGAGTTTCAAAAACAGCCTGGTATTTGTCAAGTACCTTGGACAAATCTGCTAGAACATTCTCATCCTGCTTACATCCTCAACGGTGATTGGATTTAAGAAGTAAACATCATACGTTGCCCATGTATCTTGTAATTGCTGGAAATGGTGTTATTGAGCAGGTGTACAGTTGGATTTTTTCTGCCCAAATAAAGTGATGAAGGATCTGTTCATAAAAAATTTGACAATGGCTTTACTATAATCCGCCACATGGAGTCTTAAAGTGGCCGAACACTTGGATGCAATAACTATATCAGACTTCACAATATCAACCACATAAGCTAGAAATGCAATAATATGTCTATTTAATTAGACTTGTAAATTTTAAATTAGGCCCAAGTCATTAATCATCTGTCCGTTGCTAACCAAAATTTACATGGGTTTTGTTGGTTCAATTAGTAGTTTGAGGTGGCCTACTAACCTTAGATGCACATAACTATCTAGGCTACTACCATCCAATAAAATCTGGACTTGCATTCCTATCACTCTTCTAACAAAATGGATCGTGGTGTTACTCGCTACCCTATTATAAGCCTACAATGAAATGTGGTCATAGGTGGCTGTCTCCATAGGTTCATCTACTCTAGTCACTGGATTCGATGGTCGTGCTACCTCCTCGTCCCCATCAATATGGAGCCACATGAATTGGCAATTTGCACACTTGTGGTTGGGAAAGAATTTCTCGTCACACGTGTAGCACAATCCCTTTCACTCTGGCATTTACATTTCAATCAGAGTAATCTTGTGTACAACCGACAATGGTTTGATGGGAGGGGTAGGTAGCAATAGAGGTAAGGTTAACTTCGTACCTGAGGCGGTAGTATTAGCAGGTATGGTAGTCAATGATTTTACAGCTAGAGGAGAAGTTCTGCTGAAGGTTCTACCACTCTTCACCTTTCTTGAAAATAAATTCATAGCGTATCTATCATTGAATTGTCACTCCAAACTAACATCCTTTAGTAAATCCTTTGGACTTCTAGCCAATACTTCTTTTTTTAGATCAGGTTTCAACCTACTGATAAAACAGTCAACTAAGGCATTATCTCATAAAACAGTCAACTAAAGCGTTATCTGATACACCCTTTGTTTGATTTGCTAGTGTCATGAATTGTTAGTGATAATGTTCAAATGAATTAGTTTGAATGAGCTTAAACAACTAAGCCCTCGGATGCTTAAATTGGGTAGGACCAAATTATGCTTCAACAGCTTATATTAGACTGTCCCAAGAATTGATTAGATTGGATTTCAGCATTATCTGAATCC
The DNA here is from genome assembly GCF_029017545.1 of Prosopis cineraria. NCBI lineage: Eukaryota > Viridiplantae > Streptophyta > Magnoliopsida > Fabales > Fabaceae > Prosopis > Prosopis cineraria. Next base: position 13,173,681 of record NW_026555341.1, on the reverse strand, counting down.
AAGGTACAACTACCCTATCCATATGAACTAAAGCAAGGATGACGCGTTGTGGGTTGGATAGCTGATAAAACAGGTACTGCTTTGCACAAAATATCCAGCCATGTGGGTCAGTTCCATCAAAACGAGGGAAGTTGATTTTGACCTGCCTCTATGGTATGTTGTTAAAATTGTTCCTTCCTCCCAAATTACAAGAATTCTGGCCTAGATTCTCCAACATATGAACCACTACATCTATCTGCATCTCCAATTTGTTCAGCTTGGAATCCAAACTTGACGCTCTGGTCAATGCTACGATGGCACCCTCCAACGTGTCCATTCTTTGATTGGGTCCCTTGATCAAGTCCTCGAATGCTTGTTCTAATATGCTCATTCGAGAATCACCTGAAACTTCACTTCTTTCCATAATATCTCTTAGAATATGCATATCGTTGTGCAAGCTCTTCACATGGTTTGTCAATTCCTTCAATCTAGTGTTCTTTGCCATGGTTCATCTTAATCAAAGCACCCTTGTCACATACTCAAAAAACAATCACTGATTACCTCAATATAAGGATAAACTAGCTCAAGATAATTCTTTTATTAATTGAGGAAAAGGTCATCGGTAACAACCAATTATAGAGAAAAGCATCAGAAACAAAAAATAGAAAGTTTAGAGAGGATAACATAAAGAAAGGAGCCAATTCACAATCAGCATGACCCCTTCTGAGGACAATGCGTTCCTAATATAACTACCCTATTCACGTTGAACGTCATTCCCTTCTCTCTCTTATCTTCCATGTGACCCTTCTCGAGTGGTTACTCCTTCGCAGCATAATAAGACCTTCACTAAATTGCTTTGTGACTTGCCATTTATTGTGATTCTCCCTAGAATAATTTCTTAATAAAATGCTTGAAAGGTCCTTCTCTATGATTTTCCCTAGAATAAAAAAGAGAGAATCTCGTTGAAAGACCCTTCCATATGTATCTATTTCAACAGTTAATAGTTTGTAACTTAAGAGCTAGTTATGCTAGTTGGTAAGTTTGTTTCTTCTATTAGTTTAGTTCTCATTTACAGACCTTTCTTTGGATATATACCATCCCTTTGATTAATGAGAATGAGTTCATTTGTATTGATATTATCTGTTTGTAATAACCCTTGAAAGAATTTAATTTTATAAATTTACATTTTTATTTTAAAATTAAAAAACACAAATATATATGAATAAAACGATACTAACATTATAAATGAGTATTACCATTACTTTTCCTAAGCATTGATGTCAGATTAGGGTATTATTCTTAGAATGTTTGATAACATTCACAAACGCCTTTGACTGGTGGTCAAAAGTGACGAGATTGCCCTTCAGAGAGTCGCCGGCATGGATCGAAGCTGACATTTGAATCATGTTCTTGTCATGGGACTAGTCAGAACGCCACAAGAAACTGGGATGCCTGTATGGGCTCTAACAAGAGCTAGGTGTTACCAACCAAAGCCGTGCCTATGGAAAAAGTTTTAACCCTTAAATTAACCTCATAACTTGTAAACATAAGTTGCAAACTATTTTATTTAACCCTTAAATTAATCTCATTACTTGTCCAAGCTTCCAAATGTAAATTGAAAATTAATAAAAATATAATAGATAAGATAAATAAAAAGAAGGGAATAAAAAGGGCCTTTGTGATTTAAAAAATAATAATAATACTTCCTTCTTTTACTAACCCCAAATCCCCTCAATTATGTTCCCATTAAATTTAATTTAGTTATAGGAAAATCAGGAAGTTTGGCAAGTGAAATTAATCAAATTTTAATTTGAGGTAATTACGTATTGATTGGAATTTGTTTTAATTAAAGGAAAAATTTGAAAATATGAAATAATTAAGGCAAAAGTCAAATGACAATTATTAATGATTTAATTTAAATATGATTATGGTTGATTCTATCATTAAGAGAAAAACCTTAATTGGTGCGTATAAAAGGAGAGAGAGAGACCACAAAGGGGGGATTTTTTTTTTGGGGGCGGGGGGAAGAGGGGGGCAGAAAATTGAAAGGACGAGAAAAGAGAAGAAGAGAAGAGCTGTTGAAGTGCTGCAAAGGTGGGTGATGAATCAGTAATCTCAATCATCATGGTCAATGTTTGGTGCGCGCAACGGCGTCGTTAACGTGCTAGACTTTAGTATTGACACTTCTAATCAATTCTTTCGTTGAATTGCTTGGAGAAGTTTTCTGGTTTCTCTATTACATTGTCGAATGGTTTGTTTATGATTTCTTTGTATCGATCATTTGTTGGGCGGGGGGGGATAGTTAAGATATATAATCAGCTGTATGGATCTGAAACGTGTGTGTGTGTTCATCTAATCCCTTCTTAAAATGTTCTTCCAACCATTATTTTTTTTAAGAAAAGGAAGTTCACGAGGGATACTAAATCTTTATGGATATTTGATACTTTGATATGAGTGATGTTAAGTCACCACAATCATCAAGTGTTAAAAAAAAATTCTCTTTATGCATTATTTTAAAATAATAAATTTTTTTAGTATATTTTAGGTTATGCAATAAATGATATAAAATCACCTTGTTGCCAAATTTTATCAGCCAGCTACCCTTTACGAAACCTAAAGTTTCTTTTGGGACTGTAGCCTCCGACTTTCATTCTAAACCTAAGTCATCGTAAGTGTTAAATTTTGTTTTAAAATTTCTTCTTAAATTATTTTCTAGAAGACTATTCTTGAAAATTCCTTTTATTCCTTAGGATTTGCCATGAGTGAAATTAAATCAACATGTGCGTTTAGAGTGTCAATTAACGGATTATGAATAATACAAAATCACCACAAGTTACAATACTGGTTATTTTTCTCTTACCTAAAAGTACTTCCTTGGAACAAATTGTTATAGATATAATAATCTAACCCAAAATATCAATATTTTTATAAAAGAAATCAACTAAAAGAATTAAAAGGAGACCTAAATAATAATCTCTCGAACTAAGTGGACTTTGATTGCCATCACATGGTACGTAAGTTTTAGGATTAAATCTTAGGTCAAGTCCTCCCATGTAAATAAATAATTTTTTTTTTCATTTTTTTCACGTGATTAGAAAGGGTAGTTAAGATATTAATAAAAGGTCAATTAATTTATACAATCAACTTAGGGTAACTGTCTTTATGAACAGGTCTCGTGGGATGCCAAACACCTTCCCTGCACACAATCAATTCCCGAACACTTTTCATAGACCATCCTTTTTTGTTATATAATTTTTTAAGGTCTTTTAAAAATTTTGGTGGCAACTCCCATTTTCTTGCATTTATCAGACTTCCCTCATTGAGGAAAGGCATGATCCGGGCATGACATTTATGATACTTGCAAATCTTGTTTATTAAGAAAGATGATGAAAACACCTTTTACTGGACATAAAGAGAGTGCTAATGATTTACTAGGACTCATACATACATATGTATGTGGGCCACTAAGTGCCACTATTAGAGGAGGTTATTTGTACTTTATTACCTTTATTGATGACTTCAATAGATATGGATATATCTACTTAATGAAACATAAATCAAAATCTTTTGAAACATTCTCAAGATCAATCTGTTCGTGAGCAATGGGAATGCTGTAATGTCATGGTCTTATCATGGCTACTCAACTTTGTGTTAAAAGAACTGGCTAGTGGGATGGCCTATGCTCAGAGTACACATCACATTTGGATTGAACTTAATGAAAGATTCAATAAGGTAACTGGTTCTTAGATTTTTATCGTATAGTGAGAAATAAATTCACATGTTCGAGGGTCTTTGACTATCTCTAGCTATTACACAAAATTGAAAGAATTGTGGGAAGAGTAAAATGTGATAGTCACCATTCCTACCTATCCGTGTGCAATGATATAATGCAACATCAACGACTTCTCCAATTCCTCATAGGTCTTAGTGAGTCTTATAATCAAGCTAGGAGTCAAATTCTTCTTATGATTCTCCTCCCTGCCATGAATCAAGCATATAATGTGACAACAGAGGATGAGGCTCAATGTTCTATTGCTGGATTCACCAAGTCCTCACCTATAGAAGGATGTGTTATGGCAGTAGGTTGGGGACAAGGACATGGTAGAGGCCGTAGATGCACAAATTTCTTGGTTGAGTGTGTCTATTGTCGCAAACATAGACACACCAAAGAAAATTGCTATGACACAACAACAAAAATTAAAATAGAGATGAAAATTAGAGACGACTTAATTATCATCTCTAATAAAGATGAAAATAGGGATTAATTATATTTTCAGAGATGGATTTAATTTAAAAAATATTTTAAAATATAGAAACATATTTAGAGATGACTTATAGAGGTCTCTAAAAAAAAGCGCTACAAAATACGTCTCAACTTCTATCTTTATTCATTAAAAATTTAATTTTTAAAAATTAAAATGTTAGAGACAAGTTTAGAGATCAATAAATTTTATCCCTAAACTAGCCATCCCTAAATCAGTAAATAATATTAATTTTACATTTTTTTGTAAATTTAAAGACTTAATTTGAGGCATATTTTTTTATGAATTTAGAGGCAAAAATTTAACCATATCTAATTCCCTCTTTATATTTCTTTAAAATTTTAAAATTTTATTTTTATTAATTTGGAGATGAAATTAGAAATGACTGAAATAAATTTATTGGAGATGAAATTATTTTTATTTCTCAATGTGTCTCTAATTCAAAGTAGTGAAAAATTTAGAGACGGAATCATATTTTTAATTTTTTAATTTTTGGATTATGGATTGTTTTAATGCATGTTTGAAATATATTAACATGAGAATTAAATTTAAAAGATGTAGAAAAAATTTCATCATTGCTTAGTGAGCTTCCTATTCAATGCATACAACAAAAATTCTATGCTTGTGTTCAAAAACATTTATCTTTAGAATTTATAGAGTGTTTGGAAATGTTTTGCATGTAATTTAAATATTTCTCTTCTTCTCTCCTTTTTTCTCTAAGTTTAACCATTCTTATTTTTTAAAATTCATAGTTAGTATTCATTAATTTATTCTATAACCATAATTGATTAAATATTTTGTCTCTTTTGTGTTGTTCATATTTTCTTTTAGTACCTTTTTAATTTTTAATAAATTTTTATAAATAACAAAATTGTCTTGAAAGAAGTCACTAAAATATTTTATAATAACACATTAAAATAAGAAAATAAAATAAAAACTCCTAAACATCTATGAAATTGAATATTAAGAAGAATTAATAAAAATACATTTGAAATGACTATAAATAATATTTATATGACTAGAATTAATTATTTTAACGCAAAATATTATTTTTATGCTAATTATGTATATAATGTTCATGTTAACCATAGGAAGGAGAAAAGAAACAATTTTTGAAGTATATGAGACAATAATATGCTACATAAGAAAATTAGGGAGATAATAATGTAAAACAACAATTGATGATTTCATTTTTTTTTTTCATTTACAAGATGTTCTACTTCACTTGCAGAGTTAGTTGAGAGAGAAGGAAAATATTTTAGCTTCGACTTTGAGGTTTCTTTCAGCTGGGAAGAAGTTTCTCTTTCATTATAAGGGGAATTTCCATCTTTTCGCTTAGGAAATTAATATATGAAAAGGATTAGAGGGCTGCAAAGCAAATATAAAATCATTTGGTCTGTATGTGCTATAATTTTATATAGTGATCCTTGGATGCTACTTTCCCTATATATATTTTTGGGAGAGGGGTCTCTCCATTTTTTCCCTCCACTTTTCCTATCCCCACCATTCAAATTATTTTATTAAATTATAAAATTAATAAATGGTGGGGATGGGGGAAGTAAAGAAAAATGGAGGAAAAAAAGTGGAGAGACCCTCTTTCCATATATTTCTAATGCTGAATTTCTCGTGGACTCTTTCCTTGTTCAAACTAGAGCCATCGTTAACACTACAATTAAAGCCTTTGTTACATTTAAATATTTGATGTAATTTTGTTTTCTCTAATGGTTGAAAAAAGATGTAATTTTGTTTTCTCCAATGGTTAAAAAAATGTAATTTTGTTTTCTCTTTGTTCATCATTTGCTGTACAGTTTCCACAGTCAATGAATTCCCATTTACTCCAAATATATATGCAGAGAGAGAGAGAGAGAGAGAGAACATTTGAAACCTAGTAAGAGTATGATATGTACATTTTTTCTCTTTATATCCAAGTTAATCTAATCAGTTAAAGGATAATTTAGTCATTTATATTAATTCCTTAATAATAAAAAATTTCTTAGGGAGTTTAAGAGAATTATAGCATTTTGGGAACTAAAATGTCATTTACACAATTCAAAAAAATTTTATTGTCATTTCCCTATATTAACAGGAGTGCTATTGTAACATTCTAAAAATTTAAACCTAATTAATTAGGATTAATGAGGGTAATTAGTAAATTGATGACAAACAAGCATATTTGATTATGACTTCAGTACTAAATGCGGGTTCAATGAGGTCGGGCCATCTGGGTAAGAGAAGAAGAGGAAAATTTGAAGAAAAGTCCTCTATGTCACATGCCACAATGCATAGAGGCAATCAATGTGAACTGACCTCTCTGTGCCATGCACCACGGTGGAAGGTTGCGTTTGTTGTGGCGCATGACTAAAATTCTACTTAAACCAGTTTGTGTTTGAGTGAGTGCAAAATCAAAAGAAGAGAGTTAGAAAATGAAGAACACAAAATTGGTTTTGCTAGGGCACAACATTGGAGCTCATTGAAGATATTTAGAAGCTTCCCAACACTAAAGATAAATAGTTTATGCCTTTCTCTTCCCTTCTCTATCATATTTATGAGGGGCAAGGTTAGGGTTTGAGTTGGAGAGTGATTTTTGATCCATATGAGTTATAGGCCCAAACCTGTTGATTAAAATGGATATAATAGAAGTGATTTAAAGTATTTAAACCCTATATTAATGGTTTTGTGAGTGGTTAGTTGGGGAGAGCTATTGATATTTGAATTTAGTAATACATGAGGTTGTTGGAAGTGTTTATGGATCATTAATGGTGGTTTAATGACTCATTAATGATAATATGAGTTAAAGGAAATTAATGGCCTATTGGGCATAATGAGAGTAAATTCATGGTTTTGGTTAAAAAATGGAAAATGTGGAATAATAGTATTGAAAATTCCCAAGATGGGATAATAATGTTATCTTGTGAAATAATTATAGACCATTGATTTGGCACCTTTTGAGCTTGGAAAGAAGTTTTGAAAGTTGGTATTGAGAGGGATAAACCCTTAATCTCTCAAAAGTTTGAGGTAATCAAGGGAAGATCTAATTTGTACAATTATATGTTAATTAGATAATTGCTAAAATTGATGATTTGAAACTTGTTTAATGTGTAGAAAGTTATTGATGCAATTTTGGCAATGTGATAAATGTGTGTGAAATGGTTTGAGAGAATTAAGAATGTTACGTGTGATGCATATATGTGTTTAATGATGATAATGGATAATATATCATTGTGAAAATATAGAAAATATGATATTGTGAAAATGTGTTATATGTAATTTAGAAGATGTGGAGTTTGTTGTATGTGAGAAATTGATATGAATATGACATACGGTTGTGAAGTTGGTTATAAATGCATAATATGTAATATGTGCATAGTATGATTATTGGCGGAAGTTTGCTTAGGGAGAGGAGTACATTGGTAAACCCACATGATACTAGTGGCTTACTATTAGAATCAAAAGCTTGCTTTAGTGTTGATTGTTGGAATCAAGAGGTAGCATTTGTTCCATAATTGAGTTAGGATTGTTCCACTTATTCTATGAGGGACTCAAACCTAACTAAACTTTATCAAATCATGAGGAAGCTAGATTAGGAGTACGACACCTCATTGTTTTTAGTATTGAGAAAAAAATATGATATACAAGTGATTGAGTTAATCTTAGTCTAATAGCACCTCACAAGTGAAAGGTTGGGTTAGTTCATGTTTTGGACATAGTCACTTAATAGCTACTAGTTTCATGTTAGAGGTAATAGGAGGGTATAAGTTGGCATTGATCATGCATTTAGCTCCAGCCATATGGTTGTTATTATTATGATCTGGCATGTGTTATGGGTACATAGTTGTTATTTTTGCAACCCTATATTGCACATAAGTGATATAGACATGATGATATGTGTTTTATGCATGATCACATTGTTGTTATTATTGTGACTGTGGCTATATTTGTCATATGTATTATAGATATGATTTTATTGCCATTTGCATCTATTTTTAATTGATATGTAATTGTATAAATTAAGTGAACTTTAATTACTAAGTGATTGTACTCACCTCTTATTTTTCAATATTTTCAGGGCCTAACTTATCGGATCAAGATCGGGGAAATGTGTTAAGGCATAGGATTATAGTGTAAATCCTACTGCATGCCTCCTTATGTTAATTTATGTGTATTCAGTATTATTAATTTGCTAACTAGGATTCATTTCATTATTTTAAGCTACTTGCATTATTATTGTGAAATCTTTGTGTATTTTATACCCTGGATTAGTGAGTTTTAGCTGCAAACCTTGTATAGGGCTAAAATATTTATGTAAGTTGTGTAATGTGTATTTTAGGATGTTTTGAAATAGATATTAATAAGTTGTGTGAAGATTATCCTTCCCCTTATGTTTTATAAAATTAGGGGTTGAGTAGTAAATTTGTGTTGTATGTGCATTCATATGGTTATGATGTGTTGCATGAATTTGATAGGGTCCATTGAGTATGGTCAATGGTTGGTGTAGGCTTTTAGCAGTTGATGTGAGTTTGGACACCCTTGTTAAGAGTTTTTGTGAAAAAAGAGTGAAATGGGTTTAACTGTTCAACTCTTTATAGAATATGAATTTGAGTATTAAACTTATGTTATTAGCAAGAGAAAGAAGAAAGCTCTCTGTAGACATCAAAATCACCTCAATCGGACATCAGATAAAAATTTAGGACGAGTCCGAAGTTTGCTCCCTATGTAGTCCATTTGATAGCAAAATACTATCAAAATCGTGCAATGTGCCGCGGTGTATAGCGCCTTATGTCGCAACTCACGGCATAGAGGCTTGAGAGTCACGACACATCTACAGTGAGTCATAGCGCACATGCCATTTTTGCATAATTTACAGTTTTGAGTTTTAAGTCAAATGATTTGATTCTTATTTGAATACCAAGCTTCCGCAAAGGTTTTAAAACTTTAATTTTGGGCATAATGCATGTAAATGGGAGTATTTTAAATGTTGACATCTTGGGATGCTATAGGTAAATGATAAACTTGGTTTATCCCATTGTAATTATTTGAAATTGTTTCTTCCATTTATAAATTGTGAAAACCTGATAATTCTTATTGGGTTTAAGCCCATGATTACCTTAATTTTGGGATAATTGGTGATTAGAGTAGGGAGATTACAAATGTTGTCATCATTTTCTTAATTAAGGTTTTGTTTCACTACATTTTCTTAGTAAGGTTTTAATGAGACAACTTCAAATTATAATATACTTGAAACTTTTCATTTACTAGGATTTTGTCTTATGAGGTTTTTTCTAATAAAATTTTAATCAGTCATAGTATTTGTTATGGATAGTTAAAGAGGAGTGTTATGTATATGTCTATACCTTCTCCCTCCTCTTTTTGCAATGCCATACTCCATAACCTCTTTGATAAATAGCTTTTAGCTATTTTTTTTAATTATGGTTGATATCCAAAAACTCAATGGTTACATACCACACACTAAAATGTTGTTTAAAATAGAGTATATTTATATTGATTAATGTTGTTATTTTTTCCAATGAAACTTTTAAATATAATTGAAAGCCTAGAAGCCATTTATCATGTATTTTACACACCAAAATGAATGAGAATCACTTCTCATTTACTCTTCATTTCTCTCTTGTATTCTTTATCTCCATTATTGGAATCTTGTTTGTCTTCTTATTTTCTTATATTTTGTTTTTTTTCCATAACAATAAATAAATATGTGTATATACACACAAAAAAATTTACCTTCCTAAATTTTCATACTTGGTCTACAAGGATAATAAAATATCATGAGTCTGCCTGAATCAGTTTTATATCTAAGTTTAAGGTTGATTTTCTCAATTTAAATTAAATAATAAAATAGCTTTGATAATGAGTTATAAATAGATACCTATGGATAGAGTTGGTGTATGGTTAGCTGAGGAAACATAGAGTTGTTATTATGCTCCAGGAGAGTTGTCTAACTAGTGAGGGTCAGAAGATTTCCTCCCTCATGTCATATCTATTTTCCTCTACTAACTCTCATTAAATTTAGAATTTGCCCAACATGGTGATTAATTATATCCCACAGACCCACGTGGAACTTAATGAGTGCTTGTCCTGACTACTTAAGCACTCGAATCTTCTCTCCAAAGGAGAACACACAATTTTCAGAAAGAAAAAAAAATGACAGTGATGACAAAAACTTACATAAGTCTTTCATTAAGAACCTAAAAATGTTATTACATTTTTTTTCTGACACAACTATATGAAATTTAAGCCATTACTGTTAAAATACTAATAGGGGTCATTTCTATGGAAAGGGGATATGATTATGGATTCAACAAGAGAGATCTCAAGGAATTCCTAAATCTAAATTAAGAGAGCTGGTCATATCATGGGCTAAATTGAGAATCTTGTAATTTTTCTATTTATCTTTTTCATTTATTTCATTTTATTTTCGTATTTCTAACATTTTGATCCCATTTCAATGATAGTAGGTAGCTTTACAATATTTGTTGTGTAATAAAAAAAGAAAATACATTTAGATTTTTATGACTAGAAAGCTTACAACATAGTATATTGCAGAATGACATATGTGATGAATCATATGTTGGCTATGAAATTGTCATGTTATCTAGCGTCAATTATTGATGGCCAAGTATTTTTTTTTATTTATGAATGCGTATGTGTATATGTGTACTTATATATTTGTGTTATGTAATACCCATTTAAATTTTCATATATTGCTACTATCGTTGGTCACTTTATGCTTTTTACCTGAATCAAAGTGTAATATTGTAATTTTATTCTTTAGGTGGAACATCAAGTGAGGAAACACGAATTTTCAATAAGTAATTTTTTATTGATATAGAATTTTACTTCTAGGGATATTTTTACTTTTGTAATGTTTTTTATTTATAAATGAATAATATGTTGTATGTGTGTCAAAAGTGTGTGTGTCAAAGTCCCACATTGACTAAAAAAAAGACTCTCATAGTGTATATATACTAAGGAATGAAGTGGGCTAGTAAAATGTGCTTAGAAGAGAAGTGGCCTCACGCACATGAGATAGGCCAACTCAAGGCAATCGCAGTTGAAATTAGCCGATTCGCCTTTCCTGCACGCGAGTTCAAGAGGTAATGCTTTCCTTTTACCAGATTATTTTTACAAAATAAATTATTATTTTTGGCTTGTCGGAGAAACTCAATTTTTGGCTGTCTAAAGTTTGAAATCAAACCAAGAACATTTTTTGATCATTAACCAAATCAATTTTCTAAACGTTTTTGTCTCACTAACGTTTCCAGACAAGAGGTTAAATGCATTTTACATTTGTGTGACCCCAACATTTCTAGACAAGTGTTTAAATGATTTTTATGATAGTGTAACTGAGCCTTTAATCCGGTGGTAACCCCCCAACATTTATATCTCCATCTTCGAGCTATATATAGCCATGGGTGCAGACAGAGCGGAATAAGCCTCTTGAGTTTTCGGGGTCCTCTCCTCCCTCTGTCTATTCATCTGTGTTTGCTTTTAGTCTCTGTTATTCTGTTCCCTCATTTCACTGAGGAACTGCTTGTTTAATCCTGGGGAACTGCCGATCGTCGGAAGGTGTGCTAGAATAATTCTTAAGGATAGTGTTTTTCCGAGCATGACTCAAGCAATTCATACCTCGCCGTTCGTGTCTCTGCCGGTTTTGTCCTTTCGGGTATGACTCAAGCAATTTGTACCTCGCTATTCACATCTCTGCCGATTTCGCCAACATTCTTAAGAACTATTCAACCCAATGGCAACGAACAGTGCTAAAAATGTCACTCTTGAAGGTGTGCACAGTGGTACGGCTGGAGGTCAGTACGTCCCTGTCGTTGTTGCCGTCCCCCTACCGAGGCCATTCCCAAACATATCAAATATAAAAGTCTTTGACAGCTGAAACTTCAAACGCTAGCAGGAACGAGTTTTCACCGTTCTTGACATGCATGATGTGGCTGCTGCTCTTGCTCAATCCGAGCCTCCTGCTGATACTGATCAAAACCATAGAGTTGCATCGACTCATGCAAACAATGCTGACACACTATCATTAGCACTTTATCTAATGATTTGTTCGATGTCTACTGTGTCTAAAAGGAAGCTTGTAAGATATGGGAGTCCTTGGTGACAAACTACACTGCTGAGGATGCCGGCAAACAATTGTTGTGGGCAACTACTACAAATGGGAGATGACTGAGAACAAGGATGTGAAGGAGCAAATCAACAAATATCATAAGCTGCTAGAGGAGCTTCGTGCTGAAAACATCAACCTTTCAGACGAGTTCGTTGCTGGGATACTGATTGAGAAGCTGCTAAAATCATGGTCTGACTACAAACAGCAGCTGAAACATAAACAAAAGCAACTATCCTTGACTGACTTGATCACTCACATTATCATCGAAGACACCAACCGCAAGGCAATACGTGCAGCTCGAACCAGAGAAATGACATCCAAAGCCAACCTGGTGGAGACAAAGCCTTACAGCAAGAGGTATGATTTTAAAACTAAAGACAAGAAGAATAGAAAATCTGATTACAAACCCAATACTTCTAACCCCTCTTTCAAAAAGAAAGGAGACTATTTTGTTTGTGGTAAACCAGGACACTATGCAGCATAATGTAAGAAGAGAGCAAACCGTGATAAGCCTTGAAAGCCAAATGTAAATTTGGTACAATGAGATAGTGACAGTGATGATGACATCATTGCTGCAGTGGTGTCACAAGCTCTCTTGATTTCTGATATGAAGAAATGGGTGGTAGACTACGGGGCTACCAGGCATATATGTGCTAGCCAAGAGATGTTTACCACTTATAATCCTGTAAAGGAAGGGGAAGACCATGTTTACTTTGCTGATTTCCGAACTACTAAAGTTTAAGGAAAAGGAAAAGTGGTCTTAAAGCTCACATCAGGAAAGACTCTAGCTCTGAATGATGTTCTACATGTGCCTGAAGTTAGAGCTAACTTAGTGTCAGTTTCTCTTTTAGGAAAAGCTGGGGTTAAAGTGTCATTTGAATCTGACAAGATTGTAATGACAAAAAATAATGTGTTTGTAGGCAAAGGGTATTGTAATCAGAGACTGTTTGTTTTGAATGTTGATGAAATGAATAAGACTGAATCTTCTGAGTATATGCCTGTTTATATGGTTGATTTCTTTAATTTGTGGCATGCTAGACTAGGTCACGCTAGTAAAGGTTATATAAATAGGATGCAATAACTTGAATTACTTTTTGAAATTAAAAATAATGATTTTGGAAAATGTGAAGTATGTGCAGAAACTAAACAAAGTAAAAAACCTTACTTTTTTAGTCAAAAAGAATCTGAATTACTATCTTTAATTTACATAAATTTAGGTGATTTAAAACAAACCATGACTAGAGATGGTAAAAAATATTATATCACTTTTATTGATGATTTTTTAAGATATACTAAAGTATACTTGTTAAGAAACAAAGATGAGGATTTTGAAATTTTTTTTTATATAAAACAGAGGTTAAGAATCAGTTAAACAAAAGGTTAAAAGGGTTATATCTGATAGAGGTGAAGAATATATTTTGTTAAATGATTTTTGTTAAAAAGAAGGAATTATACATGAGATAACACCTCTTTATTCTCCCGAGTCTAATGGTGTTGCAGAAAGAAAAAATAGAACATTAAAAGAAATGATGAATTCTTTGCTTGTGAGTTTTTTTTGCACCTAATAACTTGTGAGATGAAGCTATTTTGTCTGCATGTTTTTTACCAAATAGGATACCTTATAAGAAAACAAAGAAAACACCTTATGAATTATGAAAAGAGTTTACCCCAAACTTAAAATATTTGAAAGTATGAGAGTGTCTTGCAAAAGTTTTATTGCCTGATCCTAAAAAGAGAAAAATTGGCTCTAAAACTTCTGATTGTATATTTATCGGGTATGCTAAACAAAGTACATCGTATTGTTTTTTAGTTTTAAAAAGTAGTGTTTTAGACCAAAACAGAATTGTAGAGACTAAGGATGCTGAATTTTTTGAAAATATTTTTCCCTTAAAAATTAAGCATGTTTCTAAATGTGTTGAGAATTTAGAGTTTGAACAAAATTTAAATGAGGATTTGGTTTTAAAGAGAAGTAAAAGAAAAAGGAAAGAAACAAGTTTTGGAGATGATTTTTACACTTATTAGTACAAGATGAACCATTAAATTTCTATAAAGCTATTTCTTTTTCTGATGCCAAATTTTGAAAAGAAGCAATAGAAATTGAAATTGATTCTTTAAGGAAAAACAAAACTTGGGTTTTATCAAATTTGCCCCAAGGAGCTAAGGCTATTGGGTGTAAATGGATTTTTAAGAAAAAATATTTTCCAAACGGTTCAATTGATAAGTATAAAGCAAGGCTTGTGACTAAAGGTGTTACTCAAAAAGAAAATATAGATTATTTCGACACATTTTCTCTTGTGACTAGAATCTCTTCTATAAGAGTTCTTATTGCTTTGGCTTCAATTTACAAACTTTTTGTTCACTAAATGGATGTTAAACCGCCTTTTTAAATGGTGATTTGGAAGAAAAAATTTATATGGTACAGGATGTGTGATTCCTGGGCAAAAAAATAAAGTTTGTAAACTTGTCAAGTCTTTGTATGATTTAAAACAAGTGCGTAAGCAATGGCATGAAAAACTTGATCAAGTTTTGACAATTGGTGGATTTTCTACGTTGAAGTAGAAAGGTGTGTTTATACAAAGCTTGTGAATAATGATTGTGTGATTATATGCTTGTATGTAGATGATATGCTAATTTTTGGCTCTAGTATGTGTATTGTTAATGAAACAAAAAATTTTCTTTCTTTAAATTTTGACATGAAAGATATGGGTGAAGCCAAGGTAATCTTGGGTGTAAAAATCATAAGGAATGAAAATGGAATCTTGCTTTCCCTAGAACATTATGTTGAAAAAATTCTCAGAAAGTTTGGACATCTTGAAGATGATTCTCTGAGTACTCCTTATGATTCGAGTGTGCAATTAAAAAAATACAAGGGTGACCCAGTTGCTTAATCTGAGTATGCACAGATTATTGGGAGTCTGTTACATTTGATGAACTTTACTAGGCCTGATATAGCTTATGCTGTAGGTAGATTGAGCAAATATACCCACTATCCAGGCAGTAAATACTAGGAGGCTCTGGTAAGAGTCATGAGATATTTAAGAAGTATCATGAATTATGGTATATTGTATAGTAGATTTCCCACTGTATTGGAAGGATATAGTGATGCTAACTGGATTTTGGATTCAGAAGAGATAAAATCCACTAATGGTTATATATTCACTTTTGGTGGTGGTGCAATAACTTAGAAGTCTGCGAAACAGACAATCAATACAAAATCCTCAAGGAATTCTGAGTTCATTGCCATGGAGCTGGCTGGGACTGAGGCTGAGTGGTTGAAAAACTTCTTAACAAGTATTCCAATAGGTGAAAAGCCTACACCATCAATGACTTTACATTATGATAGCCAGTCTATAATAACAATGGCTAAAAATAAGACCTTCAATGGTAAAAGTAGACATATTCGATTGAGACATAATATTATAAGGCAGCTGCTCAAAGATGGGTTCGTCTCAATAGATTATGTGAGATCAGAGTTAAATCTGGCGAATCCGTTAACTAAACCCCTAAGGAAGAAATTTATTATTGAAACATCGAAGGGAATGGGACTTAAGCTTGTTTGAAATTAACGGTGATGGCAATCCAACCTTTGTGATTGGAGATCTTATGAAAAAGGTTTAATGAGTAAGAACAAGTCACTTGTTAGTTTTGCTAGAACTGAATTTTGTCCTTTCCTATGACTTGAAAAAGTGCTAGAATGCATTGAACGGAGGCTGAGCGAAAGCTCTTAATGTTTTCATAGTCCTTACGGATGGTGTATTCATTACAGATACACTTAATGAAAATACCTATACAAATGTGGAGTGGGGCCGCTCCTATGAGATCGTGGCAAAATCTCTAGAGCATTTGTTAAAATCAGGCATACGCATGGCCGATAACGTGCAAAACCGTCATTAATAGCAGAGACTGTGGGGGTATAATCCGATTAATAAGACCTCTAGCACACCCTCAAGATCTGTTGGTTCAATAATGAAGTTACACTAATTTTTTTGTGTGCTAAGTTTTATTAGTCTAGGTTTGGTTCAAGTCAACAGACACTAAATTCAAAGTGATTATCCTCCGTGTGAATAACTCAAACGAACATAGATCCTTTTGACACATGTGGGGGATTGTTGTTTGTGTGTCAAAAGTGTGTGTGTCAAAGTCCCACATTGACTAAAAGAAAGACTCTTCTAGTGTATATATATTAAGGAATGAAGTGGGCTAGTAAAATGGGCTTGGAGGAGAAGTGGCCTCGCGCACATAAGACAGGCCAACTCAAGGCAATCGTAGTTGAAATCAGCCGATTCGCCCCCTGCGCACGAGTTCAAGAGGTAATGGGTTCCTTTTACTGGATTATTTTTACAAAATAAATTATTATTTTTGGCTTGTCGGAGAAACTCAATTTTTAGCTATCTGAAGTTTGAAATCAAACCAAGAACATTTTTTGATCATTAACTAAATTAATTTTCTAAACGTTTTTGTCTCAACAATGTTTCCAGACAAGAGGTTAAATGCATTTTACGTTTGCATAACCCCAATGTTTCCAAACAAGTGTTTAAATGATTTTTATGACAGTGTAACTGAGCCTTTAATCCGGTGGCAACCCCCCAACGTTCATGTCTCCACCTTTGAGCTATATATTGCTATAGGTGCAGACAGAGCAGAATAAGCCTCTTGAGTTTTCGGGGTCCTCTCCTCCCTCTGTCTATTCATCTATGTTTGCTTTTAGTCTCTATTGTTCTGTTCCCTGGTTCCACCGAGGAAGTGCTTGTTTAATCTTGAAAAACTGCCAGTCATCAAAAGGTTTGCCGAAATAGTTCTTAAGGACAGTGTCCTTCCGGGCACGACTCAAGCAATTCATACCATGTCGTTCGCGTCTCTGTCGGTTTTGTCCTTTCAGGTACGACTCAAGCAATTCGTACCTCATCATTCGCATCTCTGCCAGTTTCGCCAACATAGTACACTTAAGATATACTATATGTTTACGTTTGGAGAACGCAAGCAAAAATCACTAGTGGAATGGATTTGCTTGAATGTAAGTATGAACCTTTAACTTTCATATTTAATTATTCCTCTCATGTTTTGATCTAATTTTAAATTTTTATTTATTTCAATGCCATAAATAGTCAGGAAGCACAAAATTTGGATATTATGATATCCATTACATGTATAAGGTAATTCAAGTTGAAAGTATTGAAAGATTATAAGAGGTATTTAGTTTTGTTATTTTAGTTTAAATTCTTGTATTTAATTCCTTAAGGTGTTATACTAATTAATTTTATTATTTAGATTTTTGATAATACAGAGATCTATAATGAAGAAGAGATTGATAGCATTTAAGATATTTTGGTTCAACAACTTCTTCAAGATTACTTTTCAAAGTGAAGATGTTCAACAAAATTCTATAGTGTTTTAGTAGTTGAACAAATATAAAGTATAATTGTAACTTGTTGTATAGTTATTCTGGTTTTATTAATTAGCTATTTATATTTGCTGTGTATTCTATATAATTTACAAGTTTTAAATTTTGAATGTATAGAAAATCAAAGAATTTTTTTTAAAAAAAAAATGAACTTTCAACAATTGTTATTGAAAAACCATCGTTAAAAAACTTTTGATGTGGAAAGTAACTTCTAACAATAGTTTTCCAATGACCATTATTAAAAGTTCATTTTTTAAATAAATCTCAATTGTTTGTTGTGACTTTCCATCATTCCATGTCAATTAAATAACCAACATGAAAAATCTACTTTTCATTTCACTTTTTTTAACTTTCTCTTAATAACTAACTTTAAAAATTTAAAATAATCTTTATTAAAAGTCCTTTCTACAGTAATTTCTAGTCTTCATTTTGTTCGTTCTCATTGTAAATGCATCTCACATACTATTCCTACCAGTACCATTCGAGAAGCATAGGAAATTTTATTTGGAGTGTGGCTGTTTTTAATGGTAAGGCTTTTTAGATTAGCCCGAACTTGCCTCGTGTTGAAATAGGAAAAATCTACTGTGACGTGTCCAAGATAAAACGCACTCTTAAAATCATGGGCTTCCTTAATCGCACTTTCTATGATAATGAGGACTCCAACCAGTTCACGAAAGACCTTGAGTCAACCTTATCAGAGTTTCAGGAGACTTACAATCTCAATGCCATGGGCCAGCCGATGATACGTTAAAGTCTATTTGTTCTAATTTGACTTGATAAAATCATAGTCCCTTTTGTCATTAAATTATACAGTGATTGTCAATCAATAATTACTCATTTCGTTTTCTTCCTTGTTAATTAAGAATATCTTATAAATTAAGAAGGCGGAGAAAATACTGTTAATTAGGGTTGAACGGAGGAAAAAGAGTATGCATGGCAGTCCAAAAATCAGTCTTGTTTAGGTCGGAGCATCTTTGCTTGCACAATTGGTCCTCGTCGAATTGAAAATCCAAATTGCTTCTGACGGAAAAGAACAGTGCATAAAATATTCTAGGTCTCTTGCAAGTTAGTTACAGTCATTGTCAATAATTAATTGGTCATTTCGCTTTCTTCCTTATTACAGTATACAAGGGTTCAGAACAATAAGGCAAGTTTTAAAATTAAAACAAACGGCTTTGTACAGAATCTTACATTTGATTCATATAACAATAAGATGCCCACTTGTTGACAGGGTTTCTTAATAACATAAATAAATAAATAAAATTATGCATCACTTCCTTGTTTTTATGTTGGCAACTTGGCATACGCACATGTACTACTGGTGACGAAATGGAAAAGTAAGACATCAATCTCTTAAAAGATTATAAATCTTTCAGTCTTGCTTAAAAAAATACTAGTTGTTAGACTTGCTTGGAGCAACTGGGTATGGTCTCTTTTGGCGTGCACAATTGGAACTCATCGATTTTTCTTTTTCTATTTGTTTTTTGGGTAAAGATGCATGGTACTCATCAATTTGAAATCCCCAAGTTGCCTCTAAGGGAAAAGAACAATACATAGAATATTCTAAGACTCTTGCTGGGCCATTTAATCACAGTCATTGTCAATCATCAATTGTTCACTTCGGTTTCTTCCTTGCAAGGGGTAGGAACAATGATTAGGCAAGCTGTAAAGTCAAAACTGATGGCTTTGTACAGAATCTTATTTATGATTAATATAAAAATAAGTGCCCACTTGTTGACAGAGTTTTTATAGTGTGTGTGTATATATATACACATTGCAGGATAGAATGAAATATATAATCGTATAAATTCGGATCTTTATTTTTAAATTTAAAAACACAAATATATAAGACTAAAACGATAGTATAATATTATAAATAAATATTACCGTTACTTTTCCCCATGCATAGATGTCTAAGTATTTCTCAGAAATTAGATTCAATTAATTAATTAATGGTTATAGGCTCAAGATTAGTAGTGTTAATCACGGGACTCCAATATACAAAACGAATGTCTTCAAATTTACGTCGCTATATAAGTTCAATTTTCTCGTGTGATAAATATCATATTCGAATTGACAGTAGAAAATTATTCCACATATTATTATAGTTTTTTAATTTTGAATTTGATCCCTATAGTTTATTTTGTTTTAATTAAGATCTTATATATAGTTTTATTCATTAAATATGTTAATCCCTGAAGATTAAAATTAATGAATAATTAATCTACCCAAAACAAAAACTCTATTGAATTTGATAGAAATTAAAATTGATTTAATAATTTTGCACAAAAAATTGATTTAATAACATGTTTAAATTTTTATTAATTTTTTATAAAAACTCAATATGTATAATAATTATTCAAAAAACATAACCTAAATGATTTGTCTTATTTTGACCCTAATATATATAATTAGAGAATATGATATTCATTTAATTTTTAGTTTGTCATTTTTCGTATTTTTATGTAATTTTTCGAAAAGGATATGATTGCCGAGTTTTTAAAGAGAAACACTATTTTCAAACTTTACGTAAATTAATTTTGAATTATAAAAATTATATAATTAATTTTAAAGTTATATAATCATCTAGTAAAAATATAAAAGTGTTTAAATTTATCAACAAATGTTTTTTTTTTTGGCAATCATCAACAAGCGTTAATTCTAATGGAAGGGGTTATGACCTGACAATGCTTTTAAATTTATTAACAAGAATTTAAATTGATCAACCATATTAGGTTTGAGCCCATATGAATGCAAAAAATGTTTGTTAGAGCTACCATCAATTAGACCCGACAAAGCTCGAATCTGACCCAATTATATATATAAATAATATTTTAATAATATAAATAAATAAATAGATAAATAAAATTATGCATGGCTATCACGATTGCATAGCCTCGGAAACTTCCTTATTTTTATGTTGACAACTTGGCATATGCAGATGTAATACTAGTGACGATATGGGTGGGAAAGTACTTGCATGTCAATTACGACTCCTTCAAACATCAATCTTTTAAATGATTTTAAATCTTTTTAGTTATACTTTTATTAACATGTTATATAATTAAGTATCTTAATAATAGCAATTGAAATTTAAATGGATTACTTTTTAAAAAAGGGTAGTAAATAATGCAAGGATCTATATTCTTACTCTGATAAACTAAGATTTGAATCTTTATTGAAAGAAGTGACCACATCATGACTGTGTCTCTAATAACTAGGAGGATAACTTTAAAAAATAAAAAAAAATAAGGATATATATAAATAAAAATATAAGAAATATCCAATGCCATTTATTTTTAATTAAATAATTTTCTAAAAAATACCCTATATTATCAATAAGAGGGAGTATATATATGTCATTTGGCTTTCCTCATTAAATAAGGCTAATCAAAATATTATAGATATGATTAAAATGATATTATTGATTATAAACGAAATAAAATAAGATTATTATCCAAAAGTGGAAAAAAATGATTTCTTCCAATTAACCATTAAAACATGACGCTACAGTATTTCTAAGAAATTCCACTGACGTGTAGCCTTCAGAAAGCGAATCCAGCGCGGAATTCGGACGAGGTAACATGAATGTCTATACCTGCTACATTCGTCAATATTCATGTTTTAATTTATAAAAATATTAACTTGAAATTATTTTCAAAACCATTTATTCTAAGCCAACAGTCTAGCTCTGTTAGATGTAGATGAGGAGTAGCATTAGATGTTAGTGCGTGGATAGTTTTAAGGGCGTTCAAAACCAACCAAAACCAGTCACACCAAACTAAATTGAATCAAACTCAACTAGTTGTTAGGGTTGAATTAAAAACAGTATGCATTGATCCCAGTCCAAAAGTGGGGCTTGCTTGGAGCATCCGGGTATAGTCTGATCTCTTTCGCTTGCACAATTGGTTCTTAACTTCTCATTGAATTGAACTCCAAATTGCTTCTAATGGAAAAGAACAGTACAAAGATTATTCTAAGACTCTTGTCATTTAATTATAGTCATTGTCAATCAATAATTACTCATTTCGTTTTCTTCCTTGTTAATTAAGAATATCTTATAAATTAAGATGGCGGAGAAAATACTGTTAATTAGGGTTGAATGAAGGGGGGAAAAAAGTATGCATGGAAGTCCAAAAGTCAGACTTGCTTGGCTCGGAGCAGCCGCGTATAGTCCCTTTCGCTTGAACAATTGGTCCTCGTCGAATTGAAACTCCAAATGCCTCTAACAAAGAACAAAGAACAATGTGTACTCCCTCTAGTCCTGTTCACAGAATAAGAATAAGAAGAGAAGAATTTTTTAATCCTATTTATAAGTTACATTATTAAATTTTTATTATAAATTTTTTTTCTACCCTCCATTGGATGTTGGAGAGAGAAAATATATTATTAAAATATGTATATTTAATAAAATAAAGTTAAAAACTTATTAAATTTAAGACAGAGTTAATGAGTTTTAATATTTTCATTGGTACTAGTGAAATACATTAAAAATAACTTATAATAAGATAAAAGAGTAGAATATTCTTAGTCTCTGCAAGTTTAGTTACAGTCATTGTCAATAATTAATTGGTCGTTTCGTTTTCTTCCTTATTACAGTACACAGGGGTTAAGAACAATTAGGCAAGTTCTAAAATTAAAACTAAAGGTTTTGTACAGAATCTTACCTGTGATTCATATAAAAATAAGTGCGCACTTATATATACAACTATTCTTCGCAAGATAGAATTAAAAATAATAAGTTTATAAATTCGTATATTTATTTTAAAACTTAAAAATCAAATATTATGTGTGTGTGTGTATGCGCGCGCGACAAAAACGATAATAATATTATAAATAAATATTACCATTACTTTTCTCCATGCATAGATGTCAAAGTATTTCTCAGAAATTAGATTGAGCACATAATTAATTATTGGTTATAGGCTCAAGAGGAATGCTTTCCGAATTAACTGTCCAAGTCAAAAAATCATATATAAAATGATAATTACGTTCCTGTAATTTATCTCCACATAAAAAAATCATATATATATATATATATATATTTATAATGATAATTATATTCTTTTAATTTGTCTCCACAAAAAAATTCATGTATAAAATGATAATTATGTTCCTGTAATTTTTCACCACAAAAAATCACACACACATGTTTATATGATGATAATTACGTTCCTATAATTTGTTTCTGTGCAAAAAAAAATCATATATAAAATGATACGGAATAAATTTTGAAAATATGAAATAAAGACGAAATATCTCTTTAATAAATTGATCTAAAATTTTACTACTCTCATTTCATAATTTTCAATTATCAAAATTAAACAAGAATTTTCAACTGAGATTTGTTAATTTGCAAAAGAAAAACTTGTCAAACATATCATATAATTCTTATACCCTTATTTGCAGATTCAAGTATGATTCATTAATTTTTGAAGCAAACAATTTTCAAATAATATTGTATCTAACAAACTTTCTTTCATAAATTAATGAATTTCAGATGTAAATCTTTTTGCCAAAAAAAAAAATGATCTAAACTTTTGTTTTGAGAGTCGTAGATTGCAGAATGAGGCAATGAGCTGGGGCAGTATACTTTTAAACCAATAATTTAAATTGCATCGGGTTCTTAACTTCTTATCTCTTATTTCCAAAAAAAAATATTTATTATTTAAATTGAATTCAATATTTTGTTCTTTAGCGACAATTACGTTCCTGCAACTTGTCTCCATGCAAATGTCCATCGCAGGAGAGAAATTTCTCAGAAAAGAAGTAACCTATAATACAGAAAAGTGCGAGTGCTTTCCATGGCTATTTAAGCACTCAAATTTTCTCTCCTAAACACACACCATTTTCGGAAAGAATAAGCTCCCAAAAAAAAAAAAAAAAGTGAGCGTGATGAGAAACAAAGCTTACGTTCTGTTCTTCCTTTCATTATCCCTTCTCTTTTTAAATTCATCTTCCTTCAGTTTCGGATCTGTAAAATCTATCTTGAAGTTCATTAACAGGGTTGAGAAATGGAAAACTGTCTTCGACGCCTTCAACACATCATCCCTTCTTGAGGAGCGTAGTTATCAAATAGGAGAAAATGTCACTTACTTACCCTATTATAAACTCTATCTTGATTATTACAATTACCTTAATACCCCTAATGTCTCTGGTATCTACACGTATGAGCTCCAGTCAGCCTTAAAAAAGTTTCAGAACACTTTCGGTCTCGTTTCCAACGGCCAGCTTGACACCGAAACTGTTTCGCTGATCATGACGCCTCGATGTGGCATTCCTGATATTATAAATGGCGTCTCCATTATAATGGAGGATGGCACGATGACGTTTAATAACTCGTGGTGGCCGACTTGGAAGAAAGAGTTCACCTATGCTTTTTCTCCGGAAAATGATACGACGTTGTCAAGGCCTGCGTTCTCAGATGCCTTTGACAGGTGGTCCAATGTGACGGGATTGTCCTTCACGGAGACGCCGTTGTGGAACGAGTCTGACATTCAAATCGTGTTCCGGCCATTGGACGGGAAAAAAGGAGTGGTAGGTGGCACCTGGTTCGATAACACCAACGGGAGCTTGGTCGTTTATTTGGACTCCAATGAGAGCTGGGCATCGCCGACCGATGCCATGCACGTGGACATGGAGTCGGCGGCGATGCACCAGATCGGACACGTGCTGGGATTCGGCCACGCGACGATACGCGAGGCGGTGATGTACCCTTTCTTAAAGCTGAAGGAAAGGAATGTGGCTTTTGCAAAAGCTGAATTGGATAGCATTCACCTTCAGTACGGCGGAGCAGCTGGCCGCGCGGAGCCGGGATGGAAAATGGTTTCAACTTTATGTCTTAGTATTGCATCTGCATGGCTTTTTTGGTTCTGACAATATAAAATAAAAAGAATTATAACAAAAATATCCATATTTTTTTCAGAAGTAGCCAATATCTTTAAGTGAATAAGGATGAAAAAATATCCATGAACTTGTTTTACCAAGTGTAATTTTTCTTGGGCAATAAAAAATGGCAAACATCCATTTGTTTTGTAGCTGGTCCCACAATCATGCTAAGTGTCAAAACTAATTAATGTCTGCTATTTTCATAATCTAGAAAAAATTACACTTGTTAAAATAAGTTTATAAATACTTTTGCGCCTTGTTCACTTAAAGAATTAGGTGTTTCTAGAGAAAAATTTTATAGGTATTTTTATCCTATACCAATACTATACGTAGTTAGTTAACAATGAATCTTTTGGTGTATATTTAATTGTGTTGTGCAAAAACTCCTATTCAGATGTGTTTTACTTTTAAATCTGTCAATAATAATATTATTGTCTCGTTTTTTGTTCTTTTTTTAATTAGCCATTTCGTTTTCTTCCTTGTTAAGTTAACAAGGGCTAAGAACAATTAGGCATATTTTAATATCAAAACTAATTAATGGCTTTAGATGTGCAGAATCTTGCTTATGATTCATATAAAAATAAGTGCGCACTTGTCGGCAGAGTTTTGTATATTGTATACAAGTATTCATTTGAAGATAAAATGAAAAATATAATTTTGTAAATCCGTATCTTCATTTTAAAACTTAAAAACACAAATAGTATATATGACTAAAACAATAATAATATTATCTATAAATATTACCATTACTTTTCCCCATGGTAGATGTCTAAGTATTTCTCAAAAATTAGATTCAATTAATTAATTATAGGTCATAGGCTCAAGAGTAGTGTTAATCACAGGACTCCCATGGACAAACGAATGTTTTCAACTTTCCGTCTCTATATAAGTTCAAATTTTCTCGAGTGAGAAAAATCGTATACGAAATTGTAGGAGCAAATTAATCCGCATATTATTGTAATTTTTGTCAATATTAAATTTGATACCTACAGTTCATTTTATTTTAAATAGATTTTTATTTATTAGATATGTTAATCCTGAATATTAAAATTAATGAATGATTAATCTACCAAAAATAAAAATACTATTGAAGTTTAAAGAAAATTTGATTTAATAATTTTTTGCAAGAAATGATTTAATAACATATTTACATTTTTTATTAAATTTTATATATATAATAATTATTTAGAAAACATAACCTAAATGATTTGTCTTATTTTGACCCTAACATGATTAGAGAATATGGCATTCAT
Source organism: Prosopis cineraria (assembly GCF_029017545.1). Lineage (NCBI taxonomy): Eukaryota > Viridiplantae > Streptophyta > Magnoliopsida > Fabales > Fabaceae > Prosopis > Prosopis cineraria. Next base: position 13,147,764 of record NW_026555341.1, on the reverse strand, counting down.
TTAATTATTACATTTTCATTTTTAGTATTTTTATGTAACTTTTTTTGAAAAGGATATGATTGTAGAGTTTTTAAAAAGAAGCTCTATTTTGAAACTTCATGTAAATTAATTTTGAATTAGAAAAAATAGATAATTAATTTTAAAGTTATATAGTTATCTAATAAAAATATAAAAGTGTTTAAATTAAGTTGTTATGACCTGACAGTGCTTTTAAATTCATCAGCAAGCATTTAAATTTATCAGCAAAGTCTTAGATTTGAGTCCGTGTGTAATATCCAAAAATTTAATTTAAAATTACTTAAGCTAATCAAAAGCAAATGAATAATTTTAAAGGAACATTTAGAGATAAATAATTTCAGTTAAGAGATTATTAATTTAAAATAAATCCTAAGTTATAATTTTTTAAAAAATAAAAACAATAATAATATATTATTATTAAAAAAAGAAAAGAAAAAAAGATATATAAAAAAGGGGGGGATGGGGGACGGATTATGTCCATTGATGTTTGTGTATGTAGTGTATAGGTGCATTAAAAAAAGAAAGGATAAGGGTTATTTTTATCCATGAACTATATATGAAAATTCAGAAATGACTCTAAACTCAATTTGGGGTTAATTCTATCCCTCAACCTCAGAATTTTGCTTCTTTTGTGCCACTAGCATTAATTATCCATTAGTAAGGACTACATGACCTTTTTAAATATTTTTTTAATAATAAAATATAATAGTGGAACCTACTTTATATTTTTTTATTATATTTTTTGAGGTTAAAAGTTTAAAAAATGCCCTTCAACTAAGTGAAAAGGGTCAGAATCACTCCTAAAATCAAGAAAGGGTTATTTATATCCCCAATCGCTAAGATTTTTTATTCTATCATTACCGTCTACTGTGTCAATATTCACCCTCAATGAGGCCTACATTTAAATTTTTTAATATTTTTAGTGGTTTTTATCATTTTTAATATTTTTTATAATTAAAAAATACCCCTTTCTTCTCCCTCTCTCCCTACTCACTCTCCCCCCTTCATTCCCTCTCATTTGCTCATTCTTAGATGAAAAAAAGTGGAGTAGCGGCGGCAAAGCACCTAACATACCAATTGCAATCTTGTTATTGTCGTGAATGGTTAGATTGAAGAGTACACTAGAAGCATGTTCCTATAATGGTTGACAGAGTTTTGGCACCATTTAGCAATGGTAGATTTGAGGGCAAGGTTAGGACTTACAGTAGAAAAAATGAGCTTGGAGCTAGTAGAGAGCCATGCTTTAGAGTTTACATTTTTACAAGCTTAAACAGACTCACTCAAAGGTGTGGCCTAAGCCCCAAGAAGACATACTAAAAATATAAAAAATGATAGGACCCATTAAAAATATTAAAAAAATTTAAATGTGGGCTTTACTAAAGGTGAATTTGACTGAATAGACGGCAGAGTGATGAAATAAAAAATCTTAGCAGTTGAAAGATATAAATGACCCTTTTTTAACTTCAGGGGCAACCTTGGCCATTTTACTTAGTTGAAGGGCATTTTAGACCCTTGATCCTATAAAAAGAATGGTGAGAACCATTAAAAATATTAAAAAATTTAAATGTGAGCTCACTAAAAGTAAAATTTGATGAAATAGATGACAAGGTGATGAAATTAAAAATTTTAATGGTTGAGGGATATAAATGACCCTTTCTTAACTTTAAGGGCAATCCTAACCCTTTCTGCTTAGTTGAGGAACATTTTAAACCTTAACTCAAAAAAGAATATGAAAGAGGGAGTGAGATTGTGGGACCCAGGATCAATTAAATCAACACACGCTCTTCCTTTTTTTCATTTCTTCCCTATGCGTGAACAAAGAGATGAGAGTGTGTGAGTTTGTAGGGCGACAGGGAACTGATTTAAAAGATAAGACTTTGTAATAGAATATTTTAAGTATTTTAAGATTATCTAAATGTCCTAAACATTTTTCATAATCTTTTTTCTTGAGTTTCTGATTTTATGGTTATGGAAAATCTAAAGTTTGAAAGAAGATGAATTTATGATAAATAAATATGATTGTTAAGGTTGTTGGTAGTATAATAAATATTCTAGAGTATTATTTTATTGACAAAATTTGAATTTGAGGCTTTTGAGTTAAACCCTAGACTTTTATGATTAGATTATAGCCTTAAGACCAAGTTTGCAATTTTTGGGTGTTTTTATGTATGAATTTATAAAATAAAAAGAAAAATTTTAATATTAGAAAATTGTTTGAAGGATGATTTTAACCAAAATTTCAATAAAACTATTGTGAAGGAAGCTATTTAACTAAGTGGATATGTTGAAATATATGAAATTGGATTTTAGACTAAGGTCTTAAAAAAAAAACTTAAGTATTGAAATATGAGTGAAAATTATATTAATAATATTATTGAAAAATTGTGATATAATTAATTGTAGATTAATTTTTATTTGGAACTATTTAAGCTTTAGAAGTATTGATTTGAGGGATAATCTTCAACCTCTTAAAGGTTGGATAATTGAGAGAAATCTATTTTTATATTTGTATGTTAATTAATCATTTATATTTGAGAAACAAATAAATATAAGGTAGAGCCAGGATTTAAGAATAAGGAAGTCAAGAGTAAAAAACATATATATTACAAAGTTTTCATAAATTTTAAGGGACCGGAAGTATGTAACACCTATATAATACAAAGAAAATTTTAAAAAATTGAGGGCCATGGTCCCTACTGATCCCCCCTCCCTTCACCACTGTATACATATATATCACCAAGTCTTGAAATTGATGTTTGTAATGTATATGTGGCCTTGTTGAGATTTTATAATTTGTGACAGTTAATTGTAACACATGTAAAGAATTTGAATGTGATAACTGTATGTGGAGAAAAAGAGATAAATATCAAAGCTTGCTTTGTAACGTGGAATACTGATATTAATTTATGCTTTTATGGGATAATGTGATATAATTTGAGTAATGAGATTGAAGATTGATAATGATGTACATACTCTTGATTATAAATTGTGGATTATACATGGTAATAAATTGTATATGAGTATGTTGAGTTTTCATATAATGCTAATGTGATTTTATGTGGTGACATGAAAATTGATGCATGAGGCATGATTGAAATATGATAATTCTTGATGCTCGTTAAACATGAAAATTGATAAACATGTAAAATATTGTTATTTACATATTTGGGAGTTATTAAAATGTATTTTCTTATAAGCATGATCACATGGCAGGAGTTCATCTTAGTCAAGGAGCTAGTGATTGTGCAAAATTCATATAGTACTTGGCTATGAACCGTTAATCCTAGGGGTTACGTTATAGTCGCTATTTGCCTTATAGGGTATTGTAATATTATTCCTATTAATGGACTTAACTCTATTAGCCTATCTGAAGTTTTGAGTAGAGCTAATCTTGGGCATGACACCTCATAGTATGTGGTTTGGGAGAAACTATATTTATAAGTGTGTAAGGTAATCTTGGCCCAGTAACATTTCATGATATAATTAAGGCCTTGGGTAGTCTCACCTCATAATATAATTTAATGACTTATATTAAGGAAATATTTTTGATAAAATTGAATATACATCTTGTACAATTATTACAAAATATTAAATCAAGAAGGTGCTAATTATATTGTGAAATATGTAATTAACGCTTTTAATTTTTGAATTATGAATTTTTAAAAATGAACTGCACCCCTTAAACTTAGGTTATATAGCTTCAGTATTATTAAATATTTAATTGGTATCTAGCAGCGTTGTAGTAAATTAAACAGGTGTCAACACACAACTGGAGAGGTAAATGTCAGGTACTACTCAAGAAAACAATTAGTGATTAGCTCAAGATAAGGATAAACTAGCTTGAGATAATTCTTTTTTTAAACTGAGGAAAAGGTCACCATTAACAGTGAATTACAGAGAAAAGCATCAGAAAGGGAAAATACAGAGAAAGTTGAGAGATAATAATAGAAAGAAAGGAGCCAATACACACTCAACGTGACCCCTTCTGAGGACAGTGCATTCTTAATATAACTACCTTATCCACGCCGAACGTCGTTCCACTCTCTCTTATCTTCCATATGTAACCCTTCTCGAGCTGTTACTCCTTAGCAGCACAATAGGGCCCTCGCTCTAACAGATTGACATTGTCCTCAAGGTCAAACATTGGGTAATGGGACACTTAGCGACCACTTCGAATATGACGAACAGCAGGCACGACAATGGGGTGGAGAATGGGACACTTAGCGATCATGGTTAAAGGCAATGCATCAGGCATTTCCCATAACAGAGTTTTAGAAGGGAGACGTGAAACACTGGGTGTATCCTGGCATGGGAAGGCAAATCCAATCGATACACCACATGTCCAATATGTTGAAGAACTTTGAAAGGCCCAAAGAACCTAAAGCTCAATTTTCTGGCAATGACGAAGCTCAACTGAATGTTGCCTGTACGGATGAAGCTTGACAAAGACCAAGTCACCTTTTTTGAAATCTTCCTTCCGTCGGTGCGAGTCAGCCTATTTCTTTATGCGGGCCTGAGCAAGCTTAGTAATAAAGGGCCACTTCAAAGTTCGTGACCCGTTAGCCTTCAATCTCCTCACTTCATTTATTGACCATCTGATGGGTAAGGATGGCTAGCTGGGAAGATGGGCGATTCGAAATGCATGGGCCGTAGGCCGAATGAGCCCATTTTCTTTATTTGGTAGATGGGGTTGGAAAGGCATGGTTTTCATTACGTGTTCGTATAAGGCTCCCCACTAGTCTAGCTACCTAGTTAGTGGGTCTAGCGGGTAGTGGTAGAGCAGGCATCTCTCACAACACAAGCTACATTATGTGTGTTTGGTTTTTGATTTGTTAAAAATTTATTTGATAAAATTTAATTTAATAAAAATTAGTTATTATAATAAAATTTATATTTAGATATATTTTTTAAAAGTTAGTTGATAGACTAAAAATTGTTTAAATAGTGATAGTGAAATATGCTTTTAAATGTACAATTATTAAAAAGTACATTAATTTATGATAATTTATAATTTTTATCATATAAATGTAATATATTATAAATGTTTATAAAATTGTGATACAATAAAAATATTTAAAAAATTTTTAATTTTACCCCTATTAAATGTACATATTTAAAAATATAATATTCTAACATTTAATAAATTTTTTATAATTTAATAAAATAAAAGGGTAAAGATGGATATAATAATTATTAAAATACCCTATAAATAGAACCAAAATAAATACTCTCTATTTTATAAATAAAACCAAAGCCTCATAAATAAATTGGAAAGAATGTTGAAAAGCTTTCAAATTTCACGTTCCAAAATTCACTTCCAAGTCAGTTACCAAAATTTTTTTGCAATGTCAACTTACACCTATTATAATAATCAGAACAACATTTGACATTTGAAAAATTGAAAATGGTTTTTAAAAAGTGAAAAGTAACAAATCCAAACACACTCATTGTTTGCCACCTCAATTTGCTTTCAAGCGAGGGCAAGAACCTGTAGGGCAGCGATTTTTCTTTTGGTTGTTCTTATGGTGTCATCTCTGGGCAGCGCCTTCAGAGTTTAATATTGTCGTAGGACAGTATGGACCACAGCTTTGCCGCTGAAGGAGAAGACGTTGTTTTTGACAAGAATGCCAATTTCGCCATTCGGCCTTGAGGATAGCTCCGACTTTCGGGCTTAGGGATAGCAATCCAAGGCTAGACTATTCTAACTAGCTTTTTCGTTTTCTCGTTCGTAGTGAACTTTCTTTTGCAACTTAACTTTTAAGATGATGATTATAAATTATTAATAAAATAATTATAAATAATTAATATTAAACTTTATTAGTAACGCATGATCAGTTTAATTATTAGATATATGAAGTTATATTTATAAAATATTCAAATGATAGTTATAAATTAATGATGAGGTAGTTTTAATATTAAACTTTATTAATAACGCATGATCGAAATAACTATTAAATATGTGAAATTATAGTTGTAAAACATTGAAGTGATAGTTATAAATAATTGATAAAGTAGTTGTATACAATTAATATTAAACGTGTAATACATAATAAGTTTAGCTATTGAATACATAAAATTAATGTAAATTATTAATGAATTAATTGTAAATTAATTAATTGATGTAATATATTTTTAATAGAAATATTATTATTATTATATTTGCACCCCTATTTCAAATTGCACTCGAGTTTCAAAAGAATTGGGTATAGTTTTTAAATTTTATAAGATTTATTTATAAGTTATCTTTTCTTGTTCCATGCGAAAAAGGATTAAGGTGGGATATAGAAATGTTTTCACAAACACACAAATGGTATTGGTCCCCTCTCAATTTGCTTTCCATGGAAAAGTGGATCACATGTTAAGAATCGAGACTTTTCTGATTTGCAGTCATTGTCAATCACATTCATTAGCCACATCATTCTCTTGATTATTCAAGGTGAAAGAAATTGAAGAGGAAAAATATACCTTGTGTCATTAATTCGCACGAACTGTGAGAATAAAATTACACCAGTTGAACTTTATTCGAATACACATCAAACGTACTCTTTGAGAGAATGAGTTGTAAGGAGAAAATGATTTGATTGGTAAACGAGAGTGTTCGATTTCTTTCTTCACACAGAGAACAAAATGAATAGATTGAAACTGCACCTATAACCACCTCTTATGAGAAAGTGCGATAGTCTCTCTAATCGCTCATGATTCAAATTCAAAGGTGGGAGAATATTACATTTTAAGGCCCTGACTAAATTACATTTTGAACCCAAACACTTTTCATAATTGCACAAGAGCCCCATTCTCCAATTTAGGCTTTTATATAGGCATGATCCACCAAAGGTGGATAACCCAACATCTCCCACACACACTTGGTGGAGAAGATAATGTCAATCCTATCTCTTTCTCTTTTCTCTCTTCATACTACGTGCTTTACCGTAACCGCATAGGCTTGACGTCTTCATTTTAGTTGTTTGTACGAGAAAATCCTATTAAAGACTAGCACAAATAACTTTAAAGTCAAATTTATTCTTGATTAAATTCATGCCTTAATGTCTTAGATTTACCAATATACACTTTTTCTTATTATAACCAATCTGATCCCTCTTAAGTCAGTCCAAAACTCAAATAGTCTCTCTTATATGCATTGTATCCACACTCATAAATTCACAAATCATTTCATAAGGGACATGTCTTGAATACAAGCATAGATGTGTATATTTAAGATAATCTTCCTTTTGCCCATATACCACTTTGATAGGAAACAGTTGCTTTCCTAACATGAAACCTTTAGGTCACATCAATCATGACCATAGGGTGTATATTAAAGTAGCAGACACTGTAACATATCTTCATGATAATGTCAAAGTCAAAGGACATCAATGAAAGGATTTTTGCTTTCTGGGACTCACACGGTAATGAAGCAGGGATTTATTCACTTGCTTCCCATTGCGATTCTTAAGCACATGTGGTATGAAACACATGTTATGGTGTTACTCTTGCTTGTAAGAGCGTACGTCATTTTCATTTATTATTAGCACCATACAAATTTAAGTTTAGATATTTATTGTACCTAAATCTAAATTCTTCTTTTTTATTTATCTCACATGATGTCAATTTAAAAGAATTTGTTGTTTGGCTACAGGTATCATGGATATGGGGATCCATGACTCAATCCAAGTATGCTTACGGATCTCATCTCAACTTGCTCTTTGATCGAGGCGACATATGATTTGTGTTTCTTTTCTACCATATCAACATTTTTTATTGCCTTGCTGGTGAACACTAATGTCTCATCTTTAATTTTAAGGTCAAAGGTAGTTGCTTGTGTGAGAGAGTCAACCTTATCAACCTGTATGACATACTAAACATTGTATATTCTCAATTGTACACATATGGAAGTAATGAAAAATCTTATTAATATAACTAATACATTACATCAAGTTAATCTAACTATGCCAAGAGCCCTTACATGTTTCTCAAATATCTCCTTGGCTATAGGTTTTGGTAGGGGATCTGCTATCATACATTTCGTGGAAATGTATTGAACAGTGATAATCTTTTGCGCTATATAATCCCTTACAAAATTGTACTTAATGTCTATGTGTTTGGTTTTGCTATGATATTTAGGATCTTTGGTATAGGCTATGGCCGCAGTATTGTCACAATGAATTAACACTGAATTTGTACTTTCATTTTCAAACCCAAGATGTTCTATAAATCTCTTAAGCCATATAGCCTCTTGCACTACTGCAGTACATACTACAAACTCAACTTCCATAGAATGTAGGGTAATGCATGTCTGCTTCTTGTTGCCCCAACAAATGGCCCTATTATTTAATAAGAAAGTATAGCCTGAAGTTGATCTTTATTCATCTTCATCTTTGCCTAAATCTGTGTCGGATTATCCTATCAGGCGTAGATCACTCCCTTAATAACACAGTGCATAGTCAATAGTACCCTTTAAGTATCTTAAGATCCTCTTACAGCCTTTCAATGTTCTTCTCCAGGGTTGGATTGGTAGCAACTCACATGTCCTACGGCATAACAGATATCTGGTCTTGTACACATCATTATATACATCAAACTTCTGACTACACAGGCATATGGAACTCTTTCCATTTTTCTTTTGGCTATCTTAGTTTTAGAACTCATATCAGGACTAAGCTTCACACTTGAAGCTACTGGGTATCTATGGGTTTACAATCTTTCATATTAAAACACTCAAGAATTTTCCTTATATAATTCTCTTATGATAGATAAAGAAACTTCTTAGAGCGATTTCTTTGGATTTTAACTCCAAGAATGTATTCTGCTTCACCTATGCCTTTCATTTCAAAATTTGATGAAAGCCATTCTTTAATAGTGATTATCAAATCTAGACTATTTCTAGCTAGTAAAATATCATCTTCATAAAGAGATAATATTACAAAGTTTCCGTTGAACCTCTTGATGCAAACACAGTGGTTTTCCTCAATCATTTGGAAGTCATATGAGGTTATTGCTCTATAAAACCTCAAATACTACTGTCTGGATGATTGTTTTAGTCCATAAATATTTACATACTTTATTTTCTTTTCCTTTTTCAATAAAACCTAATGGCTGTTGTATATAAATTTCTTCATCCAGATCACTATTTAGAAAAGCATTCTTTACATCCATCTAGTACAATTCTACGTCTAAACTATTTACTATTGCCAGAATCAATCTGATAGAATTGAAGCATACAATAGGAGAAAATGTATCCTTATAATCTATTCTCTCTTGTTGTGTATACCCTTTTGCTACTAAGTGAGCCTTATATTTATCAATTGATCTATTTACTTTTCTTTTGATTTTGAGAACCTACTTGTTCCCAAAAACCTTTCAGCCATGTGGTAAATCAACTAATTTTCATACTTTGTTAGTCCTCATAGAATCCATTTCTTCATCCATTGCTTTCTTCTACTTATCCTTAGCAAGCCCTGATAAAGCTTCATTTACAGAACATGGCTTATCATCATCTAGAAGAGTTACTACTAATGCTTCACCCTCAATTTGGAAGCATCTTTTTGACACACTTTCTCTATTACTTTTTTGAAGTGGGGTCTCTTGTAGATCTTGATTCTTTTTAGATCTTCTGAAAGAACTTTTAGAGCTCCCACTTAAATTAGCATTTTACAATGATTCAGGCCTTTCTATGTGTTCTATATTATGTTGCTCTCATGTCTCGTAAAGGGATATAGTTCGATCAATTTCTCCCCTGCTAGTAAACTCATTTTCTAAAAATGTGATATTCCTAGATTCAAATTCAGTTATAGTTCCATCATTATTTTCACCAATGAAAATATAACCCTTTGATTGCTCAAAGTATCTTATAAAGATAAATTTCTTTCCTCTTGGACCTAATTTTCCATAGTTATAAGAATCATCATGGACATATGTAGCTGACCCCCATGGTCTTAAGATATTTAAATTTGGTTTGCATTTTGTTCATAACTCATAGGGTGTGGAAGATTTTCTTATGCCATCATTGACCTAACCATGTTTAGAAGAGTCCTATTTCTTCTTTCAACAACTCCATGCTGTTGCGGAGTGCCAGGAATAATTAGTTGTCAAATTATTCTTTTTCTTCACAGAGTTCTTTAAATTGATTAGACAAGTATTCACATCCTCGATCAGTTTATAATGCTTTAATTTTATTGTCTATTTGATTTTCAATCTCATTAATGTATATTCTAAAGCACTCAAGAGCTTCAGACTTCTGTGATATCAAATAGACATGACCAAAATGTGAAAAATCATTAATGAAGGTAATACAATACCAAGCTCCGTGCTTTGCCCTTATACTTGTATGACCACATATATTAGAATAGATTAATTGTAATGGATTTTCAGCCCTAATACCTTTACCAAATGGTTTTCTTATTGCTTTACCAGCTAGACAATTTTCACATAAAGACATTTTCATGTTTGCAATTAGACCTAGCATTCCTTCTCTAGCTAGCTTAATCATTCTATTTTGATTAATATGCCTTAATCTAGCATGCCAAATATTCATATCTACATTATTGAAAGAGGTGGTAAGGTAATCATGAAAATGAACTTGGTCAACAATATCCATTATAAAGAACCTTTTTGAAAAAAAAGCACAACCATAAAAAATTGAATTGTATATAATGTCAACAATCTTGTCACGAAAATTAATTACAAACGTAAATTCTAAAAGGCAAGCAATTGAAATTAAGTTCCATCAGATGTTCGATGCATGTAAAACAGCATGGAGAATTAAGGTTTTTTCACCTCGCAAGATCAACTTGCAAGTTCCTATGCCTTTTACCTCGATCATCGCATTGTTGCCAACGTAAAGCCACTTGCTTTGATTCGGCAATTGACGATACTCTACAAGGATCCACGATCCTTGCTTACATGATCTGTGGAGCCTAAGTCTACAATCCAAGAAGAGGAAACAATTTCTGTTGGAAAAACATTACTGGAAACATAAGAAATATGTGAATTCACATAATTTGCAAGTACCTAATCACGTCCATTTTGCTCAGGACAATCCTTTACAAAATGGCCCATCTTTTAACAGGCGAAATATTTGACCTTTTTAAGGTTAATTCTCTTTTTTTCACTCTTCTTACCCTTTTCTTGAAAGGTTGTTTGTCCTTATTTACTCTAGGGTCACTCTTATTACCCTTCTTATGTTGCTTCTTGCCTTTCTTAGGTTTAGAATTTGAAGGACCACCTTCCTTGATAAGGTAAGTCAGTCCAGATGACTTGTAAGCCTCCGAATGTTCAGCCTCTAGCTCCAAGTATTTAGCCACATCGTTAAAGTTAACGATATTTTCATTGTGGGTTAAGTTAACTTTCATATGCTCCCAACTGTGTGGGAGCGATCTGATTACAGCCTATACTTGTTGTTCATCAGAAAGATTGTGTCTGGCTTCTTTAAGTTCACGGATCATGTTGGCCATCTCTCTAAGGTGCTGCCGCATAGGAGTATTCAACTTTAGTTTATAAGTGTCGAATTTAATTGTAAGCCTTCTCAGTTTGGTGGTTGAGTTACCACCAAATTTTTCTTTTAAGGCAACCCACATGGCTTGGGCAGTGGAGTGCTTATCAAATTCACACATCAAATTGTCTGCCATGGCACTTAGAAGTGTTATTCGTGCGATGCCATTTTTTATTTCCATGCCTCAAATGCCTCTCAGTCTCTCCTATGCTGAGCTGAGTTTCCTGCCTTAAGCTCAACCATGACTTTAGTTAATGGCTCAACAGCATGTTGTTCTTTCAAAATATATGACACCTTACGGTACCAAATATCCTAGTTATCCCCGTTTAATTTGTTGCCCTTATTCAATTCAGCGATAATGGTTTTTATTGCCATTCTTAATTCTGAGATGAAACTATCCTACATTAATAGTTTTCTATATTAAACCAAGAATAAAATACTTATAAGAGACATATAATGTCTTATATTTGTATTATTCTTTATTAGAGTGATAACAACTCTAGTAGGTTAACGATCAGGAGGCTACGTTTGTATCTCCCATCATATTGATTCTAATAAAATCACTATCATCTATAAAGAATTTTACAAATATTTTAATTGTTACATATAGTTCATAAATGATTTATCACTTTAGAGCTCCCTCTCAAATAAAGTATATATAAAGCAATCAAACATAAAACAACATGCTTCATATATTTCATAAATCATTAAGGTCTTAATACAACATAAAAATAAATTCTTAAAAAAACAAAACATTGCTTAAGGCATAGACATAAAAAGACAACTCTTAATTATATCTTTATATTTTTCTTGTACTTTCATCCCCTTGATGGCTTTATTCCATAGAGGATTTTCAGAGTACGACTTGTTTCGCTTGTTATGTTGCATAAGCTCCTTCCTAAGTTGTTTGAAAATTTCTCCTACAACCACGGCTTGTTCTTCTTTCATTATGAAGCTTGAATATGCTTTGACTATTGGAGAAATTTGATCCAATTTTTTATTCTTTTAGTTTCTCTTTTTTCTATATTTATGATCACTGAGGGTAGGGGGTGTGAAAGGTTGTTCGACATCTTAATTTTCATTTTGAACATTCTTATCATCCTCTGATATATGTTTTGGTCCCGACAGCATGCGCACCCCTTTAGGTCCTTCTGGCACATTTTCAAGATCAATGTTGAGATCTTCTTCAGGATCAAAATCAAAATCCCCACTTTGAGGTTCATATTTCTCCTCTTCCTCTTCAAAGGGTTTCAGGTTAGAATCCTCACTAAGAGGCTCATAATTTGGTTCATCTAGGTACTCAATACTGACAGAATAATTTTTTGAGTTATCAGTGCTGCTAGAAGCCTCTTGCTTCATATTTTCCTAAAAAAATAAGAAAAAAATTTAGAATTTTTTTAAACTCATAAAAAGTACTAGATAACTTAAAAAATAAATTCTTGTTTTATCTCAAAAAATATGCAAATTATATATCAAAATGAAGATATTAAATTTAGAGATTTTTTAAGATAAATTTTGTCCCAATCTGGTCACCCACGTGTCGGCACGTGCCCCAAGAAGATGCTGGATCAAGAAATTATTTAAAAAAATTTGTCAACTCTCGGAGGAGGCGTGTGCACAACATGCGCCGCCATATCTTCCTCTGGTGATAACACGCTCTGGACCATTGTTCTCCATGTATCGCCAGCTTCATGGTAGGGTCAACCACGTGCCGATGGAGTTATCTGGTAGGTCCCATGAGCCATGTGTCCTCTGTATATATTTTTTTAAATTTTTTTAAAAAATTAAATATATATATATATATATATATTTATTTATATTTTTTAAACTAGGTCGAGTTTATATACTCGACCTGTAGACCCATAAACCAATTTTTTTGTTTTTTTTTTAGGTTGGGCTTCGAAGCCTAAAACCAAAACCAAGCCCAAAAACTTTTCTTTTTTTTTTTTTTGATTTGGGGCTTCTAGGCTCGTAGCCCAGAAACCATTTTTTTTGTTTTTTTTTTGGTTTGGGGCTTATGGGCTGATAGCCCAAAAACCATTTTTTTCTTTTTTTTTTACGACACATCAGTTTGACGAGGACAGAAATGACACTTCATTTCTGTCATCATCTTCCCCTAATTGGGTCAATTTGACCCGGTTCCTCAGTCAGACTGGAAACTTCTGGAGGCCATATTTCCTCCATCCAGTCTCTGTTTTATGTGTTCTTGGTGTTGTTTTCTTCATTTTTTGAGCTCTACACATTTATGTAATCCTTTTGTTCAAAAAGCTCATTTTTCAAACACCCATTATTTGGTTTGTTTTCAGTCGTTATGTTCATCACTATTGATTGCATGTAAAACATGTATAGCCATATATGAAACATTCATATTAACCAAGAAGCATATTAATACGTTCATTTTAGTAGTAATAATCTTAAAGATAGATAGAGAAAGATCGAAGCGTAAACACAGTAAGAAAATAAAAAACTAAACTTAGAGATTTACTTGTATAGAGTTAAGTAAATCATTATTGGTTTTTCAAACATAGGAAACACAGCCCAGGAAAGATGAAAGCTTTGATACCATTAAAAGAAATTGAGGAGGAAAAACATACCTTGTGTCATTAATTCGCATGTACGTATGCGAGAACAAAGTTATACCGGTCAAACTTCATTTGGATACATAGCAAATGCATTCTCTAAGAGAATGAGTTGTAAGGAGAAAATGAGTCAACTAGTAAATGAGATCATTCGGTTTCTTTCTTCACATAGAGAACAAAATGAACCGACTAAAACTACACCCATAACCACCTCTTATGGGAACGTGCGGTAGTTTCTCTAACCACTCATGATTCAAATTCAAAGGTTGGAGAATATTACGTTTTAAGGCCTTGAGTAAATTACATTTTGAACACAAATATTTTTTATAATTGTCACAAGAGCCTCATTCCTTAATTTGGGCTTTTATATGGGCCTGATCCACTAAGGGTGGATAACCCAACACGAGGTTAATATGAAAATAATATAAGCTAAGCCAAACTTTAATATAAAATGTATTTTATGTCTGTGCTTTGGATAGAGTTGGAGAAACATGACATGCTAAGTTATTCATGACTCACGAAGAATGTGATTTATCATAATTTTAGAAATGAATTTAATTTATAAAAATATTTGTAAAACATAGAAACGGATTATATTCATCTCTAAAATAGCATTTCCAAATCCGTCTATCGATTCTAAGCATATTGAAGTAATTCATAGAGTTATTGAGTCTTAGCTTTCTCATTTATAGGCATTCCCTATACTTATAATCTTTTAATTTGTGTGCAAAACGGTGTTAAGGAGACTGAAACATGGATTATATGGCCATGACACCCCATATACATGGACTAATCTAAGGAAAAATAAAAAAATTAAGAAAATTAAAATATCCTCGTTGTTTCCATCTTTAGTCAATTCTAATCATATTGAAGCAATCCAAAACCAGGCCACAGCCTCTAAATTTTTTAATTTAAATCTTGAGATCGATTTCATCAATGCCCAATAAACAATCCTTACTATAAAAGAAGCCTACGGGAACGTTTCTCTTTTACCTACCAACGAACATTTGTTTTTGTTCCAAGTTCCCATATCTGATTTGTCTTCATTTTCATATTTTCTGGTAGTAGTTTGGATTTTTTTTCAATCTTCTTTGTTTAGATTTGTTCTTCGAACGTTGAGGATGAGAAACCTATGATTTGCATCAATATGAAAGTACTTGTGCTGCTTATTGGGTATCAATATAAAATCTCGATGAAGATCAGATAGGTGTGATGACTTTTAATATTTTATTAAATTTATTCATGTTTTTAATGCAACTGGAAGTCATTTGTTTGAATTTATTAGCAAAAATATGATTGAGTGAATGATTATGTGTCAAATGCACATGGAAATGTGATTAAAAATTAGTGAACTAATTCTAGCATTAATTATGGGTTTTCTATATATAAGGAGGCCCAATTTATGGGCTCAAAGGTGAAAACTTTGCAGCCCAAGTCCAAAGAAATAAATTTGAAAAGAAAATTTGCATAGGCCATGTTCGCTATAGCTAAAATGTGTTTCATTACAATGAAGCACAATTTTAATAAAATGCACAATTTTGCTTTTGAATGAATTTTTACGGTTGAATGACCTCATTTTCGACCATTCCTAGCTTATAGTAGTTGCAGATCATCTAGGGAGAGGAAAAAGAGCCAAAAGAGGGTTGAAGAAACTTGGATTTAGAAAAAAAAAAATCAAGGGTTTTGCTTAAAATTGCTCTAATTAAGCTTTTTTTTCTCCTTCTTCTCTTTACTTTGTTGTATATATTACTAATTTTTGCTATCATTAGAGCCATGTGTGTGACTTTCTCTTAATTTAGGGTAGCTATAAACTGATTCTTGGATTAGAGCATATTTTAACCATTTATTTGAGCTTAAGATTAGTTTTGTTTACTTAATCTTGTTCTTATTTGTCTATTTGGTGCTTGGCCAACATTGAGTGTGAATCGGGAGAATTAGTTTTGCCTTGTAAGAAGAGAATATGAATTAGACCATTAAATTGAGTGATGTGGGATTAAAATTATTTTTAATTTTCCAATAAGATAGGAATATACCTATTGGACCCATATAATCACATTAGAATGAGTTTATACCTTTTTACCTTTTGGATATTTGTGTTAGGAATAGCATATTTATTCAAGAGACATGTGTAATTAATCGAAAAGATAATTATTTCTATTAATACTCTAAATTAGAAAATAATATTAAGTGAATTTATTTGGGTAATTACATGCTCTATAAATTGAAGAAGGGATTAGCTATCCTAGGTTGCCTTGATTATTTAGGGTTGTTGGAAATTTAATTTTAGTGCATTTATATAACTTTAATTTTTATTTTACAATATCAAATTTAAATTTTGCTTTGCTCAATTTAAATAAAAATGAAAAATTTATTACCTAATCACTATTTTACTTAATTTCTTGTGAAATCAACCTTGACATACTAATATTATATATTGACTCGTACACTTGCAAAATCCATCACATATTTGTGTGCATCAAGGTGAAAGAAGAATTGCATCAAATTTGAACTGAAAAGGTCCTTTTTTATTTTGAAAAAATAAATAAATTTAATTTCATCATTTTGAAAACGTCCTCTTTTTTAGTTTGGAGCATCTTACTACATGTCACTTAAATTGGCATCCATGTTAACCCTAATTAATATGTATTATGAGCTATGAAGTACTGATACTTTAAATTGCTTTACATATCTATATTGATAACGTGTCTGATGCTGATACTCACTAATACTTCTTTGATATATATCTATAGAATATCAAAATGTTATTTTTTAATTTACAAAAATTTAATTTCATACGTATTTATATTTCTAAATTGTCAATTGACACTTTTAAACGATACTACAAGGTTACTTTCTTAAAATTAAATTTTTTTTTAAATATTTTGATATGAATCCTTTTTATTCATAATATATTTTTGGGTTTGCTTTTAAAGTCAAATATTAAATTTTCCATAAAAATAAATTTTATATATAATAAAAAGATAAAAATTATATTTTTTTATTTATAAAAAACTTAAGAATATAATCTTTTGACATATAAACCTTGAGTAGGGGACTATTAGCAAAATTAGGTAGTAGGAAATTAGGTATAAATATAATCAAAGTATAATTAACAATTATGTTTTTTTGTATTACAATAAAATACTATATATGTAGGCTATTTTGGAACTTTGGATATTTTCTGAACTGAAATTATATTTTTAATATTTTTATAATTTTTTATAAATATATTTGTACTTATCAAAAATATATCATATCTTATAGTTTTTTTTTAAAGTATCAACATGATATTAATATCGGTTTCTGTGCATTATAAATTATGAGTGTAGGAATCAACTTCAATCTAAAAGGATAGAATAAAAAAGAATAAAACAGAGAAATCTAATAAAAAAATCAAGTGAAACTAAAAAATTAGCCATTATTTTTTTTTTTTCATATAACAATCAACATCATGTCATTGCCAGAATGATAGCAAATTAGCAATATCAATCGAGACTTCAAATAATCTTTTCCTACTCAAATTATTTATTTTCAATTCCTGCTTTTGTTATGTAAGAGCTATCTCAACTAGAACAATGGCATATTAATTTCTCTCTTCAATCCCATTAACTCGTTTGACTCATTTAAAGTCACCGACTTAAAGTTTAACCGAGTTTATTGCATGTTTAATGGGGCTAGCGGATGCTACTAGCTAAGTTACAGTACATTCGCATGTCTCTATTACAGTATTATCGGACATCTTTTATCTTAGGGGAAAAACAAGTCTTTTGGTTCTTAATATAAAATACTCATCCTATATTTTTTTCATCTAAACAAGAGTAAAATAAAAGTTTATTATATTTTAAAATTAATTTAATGACTTTAATTACTTCATATAATTTTATTTATAAGTCACTTTCAATATTTTTACTAAAACTAAAAAAATTTTAAATTTCATTACTCTGTTTAAAAATTCAATGACATTTTAACTTTATCCATATTAAATATACCTACTTTAAAATAAAATAATCTAATATTTAATAAAATTTCCTACATTTAGTATGGGTAAAATGATAAAGATGAATATAATAATTATTAAGGTGCCTTATAAATAAGATCAAAACATATATTAGCTTTCTGCCTTATAAATAGAATTAGAGGAGTACATTTTATTGGTTCTATAAGGTAGTTAGATATCTTTTATACTCCCACCATCCCAAATTATAATTTGAAACTACCTAGATTACACATAATAATAAATACAATGATAATATTATTTTACAAATTTATTTTTTTCAAAACAAAACTACAAACTTTCAAAAATATCTTCATTTAATTGGAACAAAGAGAGTACTAATTTATATTGTATCTAGTATTTTTTTCAAGTCATAAAATTATCTTAAAATATCAATTATAATAAAAGAAATATTAATTTGCAAGTCCTTATAGTTTTTCTTAATTTTGAATTAGATCGGTACAATTTGTTTTGTTTTAATCAAGCCCTTATAGTTTGACCTAGTAAATATGTTAATTCCTTAAAGTTAAAGTTAATAATAAATTCCAGAAAACAATATAATTTGGGAGTTTATAAAAAATTTGATTTAATACTTTTAGCCAAAATGAAACAAATAAAATTTGATTTAATTCACCGTTTATATTTTTATTAATTTTTTATGAAAGTTCTATTTGTATCAAATTTATGTAGAGGACAATTTGTCATGTGAATAATGCTACCTTGTTAATTTATAAAGGCAACACATACTTGTTCCCCCCCCCCCCTTTTGCAGGGAAATGCTCCTTTCAGTTTCTTTCCGTTGTATCCAAAATAAAATAAAATAAAAGGAAATGCTCCTTTCAGTTGAACTAGATTTTCTCACTTAAAAATGCTGGGTAGTCCTGTAGGAAATTGGATATTTTTACCCCTTTGTCTTTAAGTTATATAGCCTTACACGTACAACTAACGGTCATAGAGCTGTACCCAGAGGAAGACCAAAACAAAAGTCTGTGAAGAAAGGACGAAAAAGTTAGAAAGAAGGACCAAATATATAAAATCAAATTACATGAACATATCGGCAACAATTGTTGTGTTTTCTTGTATGTGCCATAAATATTCTTGTCTGTGGGTGTGTGCGCTAATTGGACGAAGTTATTTAAGAAGGTCACGCGTCACTAGGCCATTTGCATGTCCTGCACAAAAAAGATTAGCAAAAAAATACTACATTCAAGTATCGGCCTGCGCTGAAGTCTGAAGCGGAGGTACTATTTACTGGCCGCTATTCAAGCAGTGACTCAGGGATCACATTAAATCTGTTAGCAACCCAAGTGCAGGTTTTGTGAGAACAAAAGATATATCGGGCTTAATTATATTCAAATTTCAAAATTCCAACCCCACGCAATTATTGACCTGTGGCCGTCCCTCGTAAAAAGGACGGAAGAAGTAATTACGTGCGTTAGGGCTCACCAACACTCGAGTCAAGTCAAGAGTGAACAGTGGTGTGTTAGATATTTTATATTGTATATATTATACTACATTCATATGGATATTGATTTAAATCTTGTATCTCAATTTAAGATATCATTAAATTATGAAATATAAATAATCAAAATCAAGGCGTAACAACCTTGATATCAAGGGGTGCGTTTGGCCCCCAAGGTTCCACCCCTTCATATGCATGTGGGTGTATATACAGCCCAAGTTTTCCTGTTAACTCCACCCATTAAACACATATATATAAGTATACATAGAGCGCATTCGAAACTTGGGTAAGAGTATGTAATATGTACCTTTTTTCCTCTACATCCAAGTTAATCTAAACAGTTAACTGTACATCATTTTTTTAAACAAAAAAGTTTGAAACTAATTATGTATACACATATGTGCTTCTATCTTTTATTAATATATCTAGAAAGAAAGGAGGAAAAAACAATACTCTATTGAGATATATAGTGATGTGCTGTCATCATTTTCTTAATTAAGATTTTGTTTTACTGATTTTCTTAGTAAAGTTTTTAATGAGACAACTTCAATTTATAATATACTCCTTTTCATTTACCAGCATTTTGTCTTATTGAGTATTTTCTAATAAAATTTTAATGAGATATAGTATTTGTTATGGATAGTTAAAGAGGAGTGTTATGTATGCCCATAACTTCTTCCAACTCTTTAAATTTTGCTATGCCATGCTCCATAACCTCTTCGGTAAACGGCCTTCAGCAACTTTCCTTAATTATGTTTGATATCCAAAAGCTCAATGGTTACGTACCCTAAGCTAAAATAGAGTATATTTATATTGATTAATGTTGTTATTTATTTTGATGAAACTCTAAGATAGAGTTGGAGACCTATATATAAATAAAAGCTATTTATCATGCATTTTACAAACGGTTCCTAAATCATAGAAAGAGGCAATGACCTATCTGTAGGAAGCTTCTAGATCAACTGACTAAAGCACACCTGGTTCTTATCTCAGATTTCCATTGTTTTCTTTATTTAAGTTTAATTTAATGTTTTGGTCCTTTTAATGATAATTACTTTCAGTAATTTGTCTCCATGCAAACGTACATCGCAGCCGAGAAATTTCTCAGAAAAGAAGTAACCCCGCAATACAAAAATGTCCTAGTGGTTTCCGTGGCTATTTAAGCATTCGAATTTTCTCTCGTACACAAATATCAAACAAACAGTACACCATTTTCAGAAAGAATAAAATCCAAAAAAAAACCAAAAGAAAAATTGAGCGTGATGAGAAACAAAGCTTACGTTCTGTTCTTCCTTTTATTATCCCTTGTCTTTGTAGATTTATCATCTTCCTTAATTTTCCGACCACGACCTGCAACTTCTTTCACTGCTACAGGATGGACTTTTTGTAATGATTATTTTAAACTTTTTACATCGATTATAAAGGTGAAATGAAAAATGGGGTAGTGGAAAGTTCACTTTCCACGTCGGCTATTAAACTAACATGAAAAGTGGACTTTCCATATCAGTTTTTTAAATAACTGTTGTTAAAATTTTAATTTTTTATTTAAACTTTATTTGATTTTCTTGACAACCATAACTTTAAACTTGCAAAATTTATACTTTATACAGTAATACAAACAGCCAGCTAGCAGATTTATAATGAATATTTAACTACACTATATATTTATAAAATGAATTAAAATAATATTTTCTCCATATAACTAATATGTTAATTTATATATACAATTGTTCAACTACTAAAATACTATAAAATTTTGTTTAACCTCTCTTCATTTTAAAAAGTACTATTGGAGAAGTTGTCGGGCCAAAACATCTCGAATGCCGTCAATCTCTTCTTCGTTATAGGGCTCTGTATTTTAAAAAATATAAATAATAAAATTTATTAGAACAATACTTTAAGGAATTGAATACAAGAATTTAAACTAAAATAAAAAAAAAGTTACCTCTTATCATTTTTCAGTACTTCAAACTTGAGCTATCTCATACATGTAATGGATAACATAATATCTGCATTCCGTGCTTCCTGGTTGCCTACAGCATTGAAAAAAATGAAAATTTAAAAATTAAATTTGAAGGATAATTAAATACAAGAATTTGAAGGTTCATATGTACTTACAATCGGGTAAATCTATTTCATCGATGATTGTTGCTTGAGTTCCCCAAACATAAGCATATAATATGTCTCAAGTGCACTATTATCATTTGTAAATAAAAACACATTATATAAAAGTATAATATCTAATGAAGTAAAGTTTTATATAAACTAAAACTTACTTGTTGAGAATTCATATGAGCTCTTCACTTGGTTTTTTACCTAAAGAACAAAACTAGTATACTTCATTTTGATTCAGGCAAAGAAAACAAAGTGAC
Organism: Prosopis cineraria; assembly: GCF_029017545.1. NCBI lineage: Eukaryota > Viridiplantae > Streptophyta > Magnoliopsida > Fabales > Fabaceae > Prosopis > Prosopis cineraria. Next base: position 13,125,851 of record NW_026555341.1, on the reverse strand, counting down.
CAATGATAACTACATCATATAAAAATTTAAATAGGATTAAATAACACAAATATATATATATATATATACACACACACATACACATGTATGAATAACAAATACTTGCCTATCAATAACTAGTGCTAGAAAACATGGCAATTTTATATTTGACATTTGATTCATCACATTTGTCATCCTTCTATGTACTACATTGTGAGCTTTTTATACAGCTTTCATATAAAAAAATCCAAATGTACTTTGTTTTTCCATTACACAACAAATATTATAAAAGTACCTATCATTAAAATGACATCAAAATGTTAGTAATATGAAAATGAAATGAAAAAAAAAAGAAAAATATATATAAAAGTTATAAGATTCCCAATTTAGCTCATGATATGTCCAGCTCCTTTAAATCTAGGAACTCCTTGAGATCTTTCTTGTTGAATGCAAAATTATATCCCCTTTCCATAGCTATGAACCCTAATGGCATTTTAACAACAATGCCTTCCGTTATATCTTTGTAAATTTCATACAGTTGTGCTAGGCAAGAAAATTTAATAGCATTTTTAAGTTTCTATTAAAACATAAAATGAATGAGTTGCATAGGTAATTAATTAACTCAAACAAAATAACATAATATTAACTTGCTATTAACCTTTAGCGATGTTGCATCGATTTCTGACACAAGATGTTTAGGTTAGAGAATGAAAGAATCTTTTACTTGGCTATTATTGTAATATGAGAAGTGGGAAATGGCACGTGTACATTATTCTCACCCTTCGAACATGTGAAATTTTCACCTTAACTTGGTCTGCTTTAATCTTCTGATGATGAATTGTAGACCCAAAATTATATACTTGACTTTTGACAGCAACACATTTTTTTGAAATCTCTAGATAAAAATAACAAGAAGTTCCTTATTATCATTTGGGATGGGAGGATCAGGATTAACTAGTACTAGTGCTATTGTCCCCAGTGGATTATTACTACCTTTCGTGCTTGGTATAATAGGGGACGTCTCGATGAAATGCAAATCTATGTTAAATTACATTAAACACAAATCTATATTAAATTAAATTAAATTAGATACAAACTTGCGGTGTACGATCAACTCATGAAACTGTCATGCCAGTACCTATAGATTCCATCTCTTTACAAAGTTGGGCCATTATCTCTTCCCGAAATGATTCACAAAAACTCCTGCTCGACCTCTCATCGAACCTCAGCTCAAATCTGTTGTCAAACCTCTTGTCAAACCTCAACTCGAGTATCATCCCTAGCCTTGGCCACCAACTGATAGATCTCATCTCGAGACATACCTCTGTGAGAGCTTCATAGAGTTGGTCCAAAGTATTGCTTGAGACTAACTCCTCTACTAATGCCTCTAACTCAATCAAGATGTTTTGGCTTTTCAATTGCAGTTGATAGAATATCCATCTTTCTACTTGGAGTGAAGGAGCCTTGAGAAACTTGCTCCTCGAGTAAATCCTATTTGAGATAAATTATTAATTAATCTTCAAAAGCAATTAGTCATAAATTTAAATTTAGTTAACCACTTACGATCTTTCAACAACTGTAGCAGCCTCTAGAGTGATATACTTGCCTTTCTTGATCCTCTCAACCTTCCATTTTCTTTACGAGTTGGCTGTAGTGGGGGCTGAACAACAATGGTGGCGTTTGATTTTGCTGCTTCCTCCAATTTTTTTGATATTTCTCAATCAACTTTTGCTTAACTTTTCTATATCCTCCACGACACATGTAATGAGGATATAGATTTTGTGGTTGTATTGCTTTATTTACTGCACTTATTTTCTGTGCAAATGAAAATAAATTAAATTAGTGAATCATATAAAACAATATGAGATAGAAATTAAGTGATAGCTTATCACCTAGAATTTAGGGTCATTTCAAGATGCCACAAACTATCTCCAAGTGTCTTTATCAAGAAAATTGTACTCTTGACATGGATCCTGACCTACCTTCTTTCTGTTTGCACAAATGTAATTTCTAGTCAGTGTTGAATTCAAATCCTTCTATCAATTAGCAACATTCTTTAACCAATATTTCTTCATATCAGTAGTAACAAAAATATCATAAGTTAGCTATGCAGTAATTAAGTATTAAATAAGTTAAAAGTTTTAAAAAATACTATAAAAATAACAACCACAGATGTTTGTGATACTAACCAAAAATTCTTCCCAAACTTGATCTTTAATAGCTTGTGGCACTTGTCTCCAATCCTTGTATAAGATACTAATTTTACCGCAAGCTTAAAGGCTAATGAAACTGATAAATCAATTTCCCTCAGTGCTAAGTAGAACAAAATTAGGACTAAGTTCAACATGTAACCTCTCTGTAGTCCCATAATGTATGGCTAACTCTCAATTTTGTCGGGCCTTTACCTGATTTTTTACTAGGTGAATTAGTAGGATTATCACCTCCTCTTAAACCCTCCATATGCCTATTAGAAACAAGATAAGATAGATAAATCATAAATATAAAAATATAAGTAAAAAAAAGCAAGATCAAAGCAAATGAATTAAAATAATAACCAAAACAAAAACTATTATTTTATTCATTCTCTCAAATTCTTTCGCAGTGATTATCTCTAAAAGAATATTCATGATCTATCTTATCCACTCCAATTGATTGAAGTGAATTTATTTTGAAACGTGGAGTCTCATCAATATCAAAACTAGAGTCATCATCACTATCTAATTCAATAGTCCGTCTTTTTCCTTGAAGAACAATAGACAATTGCTTATTTGTTGGATTGGTCACATAAAATACTTGTTTTGCTTGATTTGATAAAATGAAGGGCTCATCAATATGACCCAACCTATTGAGATTGACTAAGTAAACCCATCAATCTTGTCTATTTGGATGCCACTCTTATGAGCCCACTTACATTTGAATACTGCAATTTTGAATTTAGTGTAATTAATCTCCCACGTATCTTCAATAAGGCCATAGTAGGGCATAGGTGCCCATTTTAGATTTTTATCTTTTAAACAGGAAAAATGTAGAGTTTCAGCCACCACTATCACTCCACTATTTTAAACAATACTTTTTCATCTTGGGTTTTTGTATAAAATGAATACCCATATATGTCAAACCTGCCCAACATACAACCTCAAAATAAGGCCCCCTAGCTAACCATTTTATCGTATTAGACACATTGGGCTCATTACAAACCTTTTCCTTAAACCACTTGCGAAATGCCTTGCTATACTTATTAGCTAGCTACATATCATTCTTTTTTGGGTTTTTATCCTTCAGTATTTTCTTGTGAGTATCTAAGTAACATTAGACTTCCTTTATATTATTGAAGATGTAAAGATGAGCTTGCAATACCTCTTCACAGAATATACTCTTCACTCTGACCCCTCATGTTTCTGCTAGACTACTTCCTTTATGGCAAGATTTTGGAACTCCAATAGCCTTTACCCTATTTAGGTATTCTGTACAAAACTTTATGGCCTCTTTTGCAACGGATTTTTCTACAATAGAGGCTTCAGGATGATATGGATTCTTTAAATATCCCTTTAATATTTCATGTAGTGCTCAAATGGGTACATCTACCTAAGGTAGGTAGGATCGTAAAGTCTTATTTCCCTTACCAAGTGAACAATTAAATGTACCATAATATCAAAAAAAAGCTAGAAGAAAATACATTTTTAGTTAGCTCAAAATGATATAACCTTTATTTTTCAATTTATCTAATTGATCAGGATTAATGATTTTGCTACAAATACCTTGTAATCGTATGCCTTACATCATCTTTCAATATGACTCGAATAGCTACTAGTAATAGTTGTTGCATCAATATGTAGCAATCATGAGACTTCAAGCATATTAGCTTCAAATCTTCCATCGACACAAGATTTCTAACATTAGAAGAATATCCTTGTGAAACTTTAATACCATGTAAACACTCACAAAAGCTTGCTTTCTCTTTTTTAAAAGTGTGTAGGCTGCAGGAGGCAGATAAGTCCTTTTTCACTCTTCTCATCGAGCAAATAATCATTCTCTTATTCTCATCTTATCTAAGTCTAGTCTAGCATTTATCCTATCTTTAATCTTTCCATTAATATGTAGAAGTGTGCCCACAAGACTATCATAAATATTTTTCTTCACATGCATCACATCAAGACAATGCCTGACATTAAGACACATCCAATATAGAAGATCAAAGAAGATAGACCTCTTCTTTCACAATTCTCACTTGCAATCCTTCTATTCTTACTAAAGGTTACATTAATCCTCTCCACTTATTGGTAAACTTGCTCCTCAATTATTGCTTTGGAGTAAATTCATACTCTTATGAGCCATTAAAAGCCTTTTTAAGATAGATTGTCTTTTTTTCATGTTTTAAATGTTGAGAGTATGTGCCTTCTTCACAAATAGGACATGCTTTACGACCCATTAACACTATACCCAGACAAGTTTTCATATGCAGGAAAGTTTTCAAAAATCATGGCACGTAGCCTAAAGAACTATTTCTGGTAGGCATCGAATATATCGACACCCTCTTCCCACATCATCTTCAAATCCTCAATTAATAGTGTCAAGTAGACATCAATATCATTTTCTGGTTGTTTTGGTCTCGAGATCATCATGGTCAGCATAATATATTTGTGTTTCATACATAACTAAGGAGGTAGATTGTAAATTACTAGGAGAATTAGCCACGCGCTATATGTGCTACTGAGATTATTGAAACGATTAATTCCATCCGTACAAAAGACCAAGTCGAAGTTTCTTGGCTCACTATCAAAATTAGGAAACTTTTGATCTATCATCTTTCATTAAAGAGAATCAGCTGGGTGTCAAAGTTTACCATCAAATATTCTCTCATCAAAATGCCATCTCAAATGCTTTGCTTCTGTGGCATTAAGAAACAAATGCTCAAACTGTGGTATTATTGGAAGATACCATAACACCTTCGAAGGTGAGCCTTTAATGATCTCATTATAATCATTACTAACATCTTTCTTCACTTTATATCATGACGCCCACATATCAAACATTTATATAGCCCTTCATATTCCTTTTTGTAAAAAGCACAATCATTAGGCAAGCATATATTTTTTCTATACTGCATGCCCATTGGGCACAAGATTTTTTTGGCCTTATAGTGACGGTCGGGAAGCATATTACCATCAGGAAACATATCTACCAAACATTCAACCAACCAAGTAAAACTCGTATCAGTCTATCTACATCTCGCTTTCAAATTGATTAATCTCAACATACCCATCAAACATGTATATTTTTTACAACCTGGATATAAAGGTTTCTCTGTATTACTCTGTAGGCTCTCATACGCATGTACTTGCAAAAAAGACTCCATTCCAATATCACGAATGTGAACACTGTATTTTGTCCGGACAATTTTTTTAATTTAATAAAATTAATAATAAATAAAAATATATATATAAAAATAAAAAATGAAATTTAATCCTTTTTAGGATTATATTTTTTAAAAAAATAATTAATAGGGTTTAATTTTATTTTAGCCTAGATAATCTTTTTTGGTTAGGATTTTATTTCTTTTAGTTCATTAAAATAATCAAAAAAATAAAAAATGAAAAAAATGAAATTTAATCATTTTTAGGATTAAATTTTAACAAATAAAAAAAATTTATTTAAATTGTTTAAAATCTCTCTCCAAATTATCTCAATCATTCAAAAATATTGGAGAGTTAACTTTTGAGAGTTAATTAATTTTTTTATCTTTTTTCCTTAAATCTTGTTGTTTTAAAAAAAGAGAGAGAAAATATTCTAGTTTTAGCTAAAAAAAAAAGAAGAGCTGAACGTGCATGTTGCATCAGCTGGAGAGAGGAAATGAGAAAAGAAGCATACTGCCAGACACACGCAAAGAAAAAGGAGTAGAAACAGCACACATGAAACAGGAAGAAAAGAGAGCCAAAAATGCAGAAAAGGTAGAAAAGAGAACTAGAAACACACGCATAGCAGAAGGCAAGAAAGGAGAATGCAGAGAAGGCCCTGAAAGCAAGCTGTGATCACAGAGGAGATAGCAGATGGAAATGAAGGTAGACAAGCGAGCGAAAGAGCAAAAAAGAGACACACGTGTATGCATGCATGGGGCTTCCCTTAAAAAATGCAAGCATAGACGAGAAAGGGGAATGAATCCAAAAGACCGAGCAAAAGCAGAGCACAAATAAAAGGAAAAAGGGAGACAGAGCGAGCAAAGGAAGAGTACAGAGAGAGGACAAGTTAGAGAGAGATAGAGAGGGGAGAGTAAGAGAGCACGGAGAAGAGAAGCTGAATGAAAGAGAGCATGAAAATGGAGAAATAGCGACGAGAAAAGAGAAGATGCAGAAAATCAGAAAGAAAAAAAGTAGAGCATGTAGCTGGATGAGAAAACGAAGTAGAAAACCAAAACAACAAAGTAAAAAAATAGAGCATCGAGATAGAAAAAAAGAGAGAGAGACATGCATGAAGAGACGGTAGAGAATTGAGAAGGGCGAAAAGGACCATATGAAAATGATGAAGAAGGAGCAGAAGAAATAGAGAACAAGAAAGCAGAGATGGGGAATAAGAGAGGGGAGATGAGGTATTTTTACTTAGACTGGAAGAACGAAAAAGCGAGAGCACAAAGTAGGGGCGGATTATTCACAGATGATAAAACGAAATAAAAGCTTTTGGTTGAAGCTCGAGTTGTTAGTTCCCTCAATATGCCTTGCAGCAGCTGTTCTACTGTTCTCATTTATTGGAAAATCGGTCTACATGTATTATATGGGAAGGCTTGTTGAATACTGCATTGTGCCAGCAAATACATTGATAGTATTACTAGACTTATGCCATATACAGAGTTTGCAATACTGGGATATGCTATCTTGACTGCATATGGAGTAATGGCCCATGCGAAAGATGATGAAAAGCTAGAGAAAGCAAAAATATTTGGTGCTAATCACAGGAGCAATGATAAAGGCCATACTAGAATCATATGCTGCTGCAACTTGAGGATGTAGTCATTGGTAGTTAAATCAGGTAATATTTAAATCATGTCATCTCCCTTAATCGAGATTGTTGATGAACATCTCTGTGTGTGTGTGTGGTGTGTGTGTGTGTGTGTGTGTGTGTGTGTGTGTCTTGATAGATATTGAGAGAGAGAGAGAGAGAGAGAGAGAGAGTGGGTGTGTGTGTGTGTGTGTGTGTGTCTTGATAGATATTGAGAGTGTGGATTGATTTGGATATACATTAAAGATTTAGAGATCAAATATTTTTATGTAGAATTTAGAACTTACCCGAGAGATGTTTGATAAAAAAAGAGCCTATGAAAGTATTGTTGATAATTTGTGAGGTTGATTATGGTTTGGAGCCGTGTCTATCGTAGTTATGATCTTGCTAAAAGTTTACACCAAATCTAATTTTTGTTTAGAATATATATCCTCAAGTTGAAAGAATAGTGAATCATCAAATTAATTTATTCTTTTCATTGCCTTTATTGCATGGATTATTTAGCAAATCATAATATTATACACCAATTGCAAATGCAAATATCTTAATTATCTATTTGTTGTGAGATTTGAGAATCTCCATGGGCATTTAAAATGATCCTATATCGTGAAATTAATAAGATTTCACAAATATGAAGATTAATTTTGTATATAATAATATGGGTTTAAGTCTAATGAGAGATTTCAAGAATCTTTATTGAGATTTAAATTAAGTACATTATCGTGTGGGATAATAAATCCTCACAGATGATGTGATTATCACTTTGTATACAGTAAATAAATAAATAATTTTTGCAAATAGAATTATAAATGTTTTTTAATAAAATTAATTAATTAAATTAATGTATTAAATCTTTTGGTCATATGAGATTTTTGAATATCTATAAACCTCTAGAATAACTATCATACCTTAAAAGTCAATAAGACTTCGCAAGTATAACGATTAAGGTTTTTATATTTAAAAATATAAGTTATATAATTACACATTAAAATATACTTAAAATATTTACACTATTTCACTCTTTTATCGTGAGAGATTTTTGAAATCTTCATAAATATTTAGAATAACTATATTATCATATGAGCTAATAAGTCTCTGCAGGTAATAGCAGTTAAATTTTCTAAAAAAAATAATAACAACATGAAAAATAATTTTAAAACTCTATTCCTTATTTCAAAATTCAAAATTTAAAAAAATGATTGAAATTAAATCACTCTTTTATCGTGAGAGATTTTGAAATCTCCACAAATATTTAGAATAACGTATTATCGTAAGAACTAATAAGGCTCTATAGGTATAATAGTTAAATGTAAAAAAAAAAAATGAAAAATAATAATTTAAACCCTTTAACTTTTTTTATTCCAAAATTTAAAAAATTGATAAAATAATTGAAATTAAATCACGTTTTTGCAATTTAAAACACACATATCAAAATTTCAGAAAATTATTTTATTTACAAAATGGTGAATTATTTTTAATTAATTTCTCTTCAAAAAAAAATATTTTCACCAACAAACTTATAAGCCTGAATTACGTAGATTTTGATCCCCGTCATAGGGTACGTAAGCCTCAAAGTCGGATTCTGAATCAAGTCCTTCCTCGTGAATAAATAAATAAATATTTCTTACTTAATTCTTATCATTTTGTATCAAACACATGAATATAAAGGGATAATTAAAATAATTTTAAAACCATATTAATATAGCACAACAACTTCAGATAACCGTTCTCACAAACGGGTGTTGTGGGGTGGCTAATACCTTCCCACACTCAATCGACTCCCGAACCTATTTTCTATTTTCGCAAACCACTCTTATCTACCTTTAAATGGTTCCCGAGATTTTTCTCAAATTTTTGGTGGCGACTCTCATTTCTTCGATCTTCTTTTTGAAGACCAGAACCTTCACTCGTACGCCGTTCGCGTCGCATTTTTCGAGTGCAACAATGAATTCTATCATCCCAAGCATCCGCATCTATTTCTTTCTCTTGAGACATTGAACTCATTCCTTTAGTTTCACCATGACATATCCAGTTCCTATACTTCAAATTTATCCCATCACATAATAAATTTTCTCTTATTTCATTAATACCCAGTCGACTTTCATTTAGACATTTCACGCATGGACAAAAATATAGTTTATTTTTACTAGGAGCATTTCTTTTAGCAAATTTAAAAAAATATTTCACCCCATTATCAATTTCTTCACTCGTTTTTCTAGTATTCATCCAACTACAATTCATTATTTAACTACCTAATTAATTAACATAAAATTTGTCATATTTATAATTCAACAATTTTTAACAATAACGAATTTCAACTTATGGTTTAAGTATATTTTAAGTAATTCTAAGCAATTTATAAATCTTCAAAAGGAATAAAAATAAAAATAATCAAAATCTCATTCATTATCTTTATAAAAGTATATTAATCAAAATCCCAAAATTTCAACATCACAAAACAAATTCAATACTCAACAATTATCATATTTATATTTCTATTCATAAAATTTTAAAATTTTTTTGGCAAAGTCTTGCTTAAAATTATGACATTCCAAAATATCAACAACCATAAAAATTATCAAAATGAAAATTTAAGATAGCAAAAATCATAGCATTGGAGATGTAATGATTTTTCTACCCTGCTTAACCATTTACTTATGCAACAACAACAACAAAATTTCAGAAATAATGCAACAACAACTATAAAGAAACAAGTTATCCAACCACAAATTAAAGATAAAAAATTTAAATGTAAAACTACATTTATTTATTATAAATTTTAGAAATAAATGAAAAATTAAAAAAAATTATGAACTTACTTGGATCAAGAACCCCCAAACACACCAACAATGAAATAGGAAGAGCGAAAAAGAAATCTAAACCTGCATTGTTGCAAGGAAGAAGTGGTTACAAAAATACATCAAGAAAACATGAATGAGGAAGAGGAAAAAGAAAGAAGAAGAAAAAATGGAGAAGAGGAAATCTCAACTAGTATCCAAAGAAAATCATTGAAGAAGACTGTAGGGGGAGAAGAAAGTAGCGATGCTAATGAGAAGGACAGCAAATAGAGGATCGACGGGCAGACGATTGTGAAAAATGGTGGGATTGGAGCGTCCTTTGGTTCTAGAGCGCAACGTTTGAATTTTAGAGAGAAAAATGTTGAAACTAATGAGTACTAGAGGCATAAACGCAAAAAGGAAAGGCTAAAGGAAAAGCTGTCAGATAACAGCTTTGAATGAAGCTTTTAATGTCGGGTCTAATAAAAGCCGACGTTAAAAAACGTTAAAAACTTATTCACGTCGATTCTTTGTAGAACCGACGTGAAAAAGCATGGACAATTTTTTTATTTTAATTGTATTGTTTCACTTACCGACATGAAAAGTTTTTTAAAATTTTTTTTTTTTTATAAAACATACCATGTCGGTTATGGGACCAACTGATGTGGTAAGTGGTTTTCACATCGGTTAGTTACAAAACCAACGTGAATGTTTTCCTTTTATTTACTTCCTTGCCACCACCTTTTTTTATCATCGATTTTTTATATAACCGACGTTATTACCGTTGTTAATTCTATTTTTTGTAGTAGTGTTTCTTGTCCTCAAGGCTGCAATTGTGGCAGAGAATTTTTATTTGAACCCCATATACTACATGAGCAACACCCCTCCTTGGTTATAAAATAGGAGAAAATGTCCCTGGCTTATCCAATTATAAACTCTATCTTCATCATTACAATTACCATAATGGCTTTGATATCTCCAATCTCTACACGCAAGAGCTCCAATCAGCCTTAGAACTCTTTCAGACAACTTTCCATCTCTCTCCCATTGAGCAGCCTGACTATGAAACAAGTTTGCTGATCTTAGCATCGCGATGCAACCTTTGTGATATTATACTAGAGAATAGCAGAATGATGTTTGAAAAGTCATTGTTGCCAAAATGGAAGAAAGAGTTCACCTATGCTTTTTCACCTGAAAATGATACAAAGTTGTCAAGACTTGTGTTCTCATACGCCTTTGACCTGTGGTCCAGGATGATGGGATTGTCCTTTATTGAAGACGTCGTTGTGGAATGAATCTAACATTCAAATCGTGTTCTTGCCATTGTATGAGAAGAAAGGAGTGGTAGGTGGCACCTAGTTTGATAAGACCATGGGGAGCTTGGTTGTCTATTTGAACTCCAACGAGATCTGGGCGTTGCACATGGACATGAGGTCGACGGCGATGCACCAGATCAGACACGTGCTGGGATTTGGCCATACCAGGATACCCGAGGCAGTGATATACCCTTTCTTAAACCGAAAGGAAAGGAAGGTGGTTTTTCATGGAAGCTGAATTGGACAGCATTCACCTTCAGTCTGGCGGAGCAGTTGGCGGCGTGGAGCCGGGATGGAGATTGGTTTCAACTTTATGTTTGGCATTGCATCTACATGTCTTTTCTAGTTTTGACAACATAAAACAAAGAGAATTATACATGTTATAATTCTCTATATTAAATATTACCAGTCTATTAATAATTGAGTATATATAGTTGTTGTCACTTTATTAAACCTTCTACAATGGTGTTAATCGGCAAGAATAACCATAAAGTTTTTTATTTCCAAATGCACCTTATATCTTTAAATGAACAAGGAACAAGGATATAAAAATATCTATGAATTTGTTTTAACAAGTGTAATTTTTCCTGGATCATAAAAAATGGCAAATATCCACTAACTTTGTAGGTTTGGTCCTACAATCATGCAAGGGGTCAAAAACTAACAGGCATTTGCTATTTTTCATGGTCCAGGAAAATTTACATGCATTAAAACAAAATCATGAATATTTTTGCACCCTTGTTTGCTTAAAGAACTAGATGCTCTTGGAGAAAAAATTGATAAGTATTTTTGCCCTAAAACACTCTACTATACATAGTCAGTTAACATTGGATCCTTGGTATATATTTGATTATGTTGTGCAAAAAACTCTTATTCAGATGCGTTTTACTTTTAAATCTGTCAATAATAATATTATTGTCTCGTTTTCTTTTCTTTTGCTTTTTTCCCCCTTTCCCATAGTATATTGTGGGAGCCTCATGGGGTTGGAACCACTGTGCTTTCAGTTTGTGATAAGTTTTATGTTAGGGTTTATTCGTGTATTGCATCTTGTCATGTCCATAGTGGTTCAGTTATTATTTATTAATGGAAATGTCTTTTATGCTTTCTTTCCTAGTTATTTAAGGTAGTGAGCATTGATTTTTAAAAATTATTTGCAATATAAAGAAAATATGCAAGTGATAAATAGCAATTTTATATATTTTTCATCTTTTTAATTTAGACCTTTTAAATATTTATTTGAGGCTAATTGAGTTTAATTAGATATTATTTGACTTTATTAGGCAATATTCAGTTTTGGGATTTTAACTAACTAAAAATTAATTTTAAAATATAAATAATATATTTAATATTTTTGCACAAGTGCTATTTAATTTTATTTTATTTGTATAGATTTTTTCGATTATTAATAGAGAATACTTTAATAAGAAAAATATAAATATGTTTGAAGATCAAACCAAGAATTAAATCTTTAAAATTTTATTTAAATTTATTTTAAGTTATTTAGTGTAGTTTTTAATTAAAGTTATTTAGGATAATTTATTTTTTATTAAAATATTAGTTTTTATTTTATGACAAGACGACTTTGACGGCACGCACAAAATGATATAGAGTTGAATTGAAGAAGGGAGGCACGCGTCACCTTATATATATATATATAAAGGAGTGAATGACAGAGGCATGATGAAAAAAAGGGACTTTCTCTAGTAGCAACGATAGTAGTTCATCTTTTTTTCAATTCCTTTAGCGGTGGTTTGTCAATTTCTCATTTCATATTGTTTGACTTTTAGTTTTATGGATAGTTTTTTTTTTTAGTGTGATCAATCATAAACTATGATCCTAAATTTTAATTAGAGTCCTTGATGCTCAGGAAAGATTTTATTCTAGCTTTATTTCAATTTACTCTTCTTCTCTCTACCTCTAAATTTCATGCTTTAATTGCTATTACTGATTAAAGTAGCTTTACTGCATAATTTTTGGGTTATAAATTTTATTTAAAATTTTACTTGCTATAATCGATTGATATAGCAACTTAAGAGTAATTTAGCCTGGCTTGAGTGATTACTCATGCTTGTTTTTGGTGTGACTACAAAACAATTGTTAGGTTGTGGATTAAGGGAGATTTCAATTAATTTATAACTTAACTTCTTGTTTTAATTCTTGAATGATAATTTGAGAAATATATAATAAAATCACAATAATAAAGTTGAATAAAATTAATTTATTTTGTAAATGAGGAAGATTAAATTTAGATGATTGGGTTGTGATTGATTGCGCTGCTTATTCTTGATAATTTTCTTAGTTGAATTTCCTCTATTTATTTAATTCTAATTTAGTTTAAATTTCATCATAAAAACCCCCATTATTTACCTTTTCATAATCATAATTCAAATAGTTACTCTATTGACTCTTAGGGAGACGACCGAGATTGCGCTTTACTGTAAAATCTAATTTTTATTAATTTTGATACTATTTAACAATAGTGTCAAAATTTTGGCACCGTTGCCGAGGAGTTAGAAGTGTTAACTTTTTGAGTTTGGTTGTTAGTTTTTTTTTCTTTCTCATTATTTTTATTTTTTTATTTTCTATTATTTTTTATTTTTTTCAGATTTATTAATTTTTTATACTAGTTTTAGGTGTTTTTTCATTGTTTTTCTGGTTCATTAGTATATGACAAGATCTTTGCAAGATAAATTAATTGATTTGAACTCTGAGATTGAGAGAACTTGTCGTAACAACAGTAAGAATCAAAACCATCATAAAATTAGGGGTAGTGTGATTTTTAAAATTTTGTCTGAATTGATTGATAATATTATTAGTGATTCTGAATCTAACTTTGACTTTACAGTTAAGTTAGAAAACATGGATGAAAATAATAATGGTGATAGGACAATTAAAGAATTGGCTGCCCCTAATGCGCACTATCAAAATTTGTGCATTCAATATCCTAATTTAGATGCAAATGCTAGTTTTGAATTAAAATCTGGTTTAGTACATTTGCTACCTAAATTTCATGGTCTTGCAGGAGAGGACCCGAACAGGCACTTGAAGGAATTTTATATTGTGTGCTCTACTATGAAGCCTTAAAGAGTTTCAAAAGAGCAAATCAAATTGAGAGTTTTTCCTTTTTCATTGAATGGAGTGGCAAAAGATTGGTTATATTACTTATAACCAGGATGCCATTACCTCATGGGATCAAATGACACAGTTATTCTTGGAAAAATTCCTCCCTGCCTCTTGCACAGTAGAAATTAAAAAAGATATTTGTGGGATTCGTCATATGACTGGGGAGACATTTCATGAATATTAGGAGAGATTTAAGAAATTATATGCTAGCTACCCTCACCATCAAATACCTGATCAGCAACTAGTTCAACATTTTTATGAAGGTCTCTTACTAACGGATAGGTGGTTTGTTGATGCTACAGCTGGTGGTACTTTGGTAGAACTTACTCCAACTGATACCATAAATGTCATTTCTAAGATGGCACAAAATTCTCAACAATTTAGGACGCGAGTTAACCAAGCAGTCAAAGGGGTGAATGAGATTCAAACACCACAATATGATCCTAAATTCAAGAATAAGATGGAGCAGCTCTCTAGAATGGTTAGGCAAATTGCCTTAACACAGCAAAATTAATAAATTCACCAGCAGTGCCTACTTTTTCATAGGCGTATCCTTTACAGACGTGTACAAAACCTCAGTTTTATAATCCTCAACAAGCTACCACATCTTCTACTTTAGTTGGGCCTTTATGTGGCATCTATTTTTTTAGCCACCACACTACTGATCAATGCCCACAGTTGGATGACAGAGTTAAAAATTGTACTGGAATTTTTTCAACTAGACCTATGCAACAGGGCTAAAAATATAATCCTTTCTCTAACACTTATAATCCAGAGTGGAGAGATCACCTTAATTTCAGATATGGAGAAAGTCAACAACACCAATATAATGTTACAGGTCAATTTACAACCTATGCAAGCAGTAAGGCAATCTACTTCTATTCAAGGGTCTAAAAATGATGGACCAAGTCTGGAAGAGTTAATGAAGCAAATGGCAACTAATAACATTCAATTTCAACAATGTATTGAAACAGTAATCTAAAAATTACAGAATCAAATTAGGCAGTTGTCCACCTTTATTGATGAATTGAAGAGTCAAGGTTCTGAAAAGTTTGTTGTCTTAAACAGTTGTAAATCTTAATTGTAGTAATGTTGATGCCATCACTCTTAAAAGTGGAAAGGAGCTTCCAGAGCCCTCCACAACATCTATCAAGAATAAAATACAAGTCACACTTGAGGAGTCTAATAAAGAAAAGGAACAAAGGAAGATCCTTCCATTTCCAAATAGGGAGAATCAAAGCAAGAAGTTAAAGGAAGCTAAATTGGAGAAAGAAATGCTTGATGTTTTTAAAAAAGTTGAAGTCAATATTCTCCTTTTGGAGGCAATAAAGAAAATTCCTAAATATTTAAAGTTCTTAAAAGACCTATGCACGAACAAGAGAAGATTTAAAGCTAATGAGAAGGTCAATCTAGGAAGAAGTGTATCAGCTTTATTCCATGGAGGAATGCAGTGCCAACCCCCCATGCCCTTAAAATGCAAAGATTCAGGAAGTTTCACTATACCTTGTATTATAAGAAATTTAGAATTTTCTAACGCTTTTATTTGATCTTGGTGCAACGATAAATGTTATGCCCAAGTCTCTATTTTCTTCTTTGTAGGGTTGTGAGATGAAGCTAGCCATGATTATTGTGCAATTAGCAGACAGGAGACTTGCCTATCCTAATGGCATACTTGAAGACATTCTAGTCAAGGTAAAGGATTTAGTCTTTCCTACTGATTTTTATATTTTAAATATGGGTAAAGATGATAGTCGTGGGCCACTACTACTAATTTTGGGTAGGCCATTTCTTAAGATAGCTAATACTATCATTAATGTTAATGATAGTACTCTTTCTATGGAATTTGCAGGACATATTCAATTTAATCTTTTAGAGGCTATGAAACATCCTATAAAGGATCATTTTGTTATTAATGTGAGCATGCTTGATATGTTAATTGATGATACATATGATGAGCTTTATAATGAGATGGTTTCTAGTTCTTTTAAGATTGTTGATTTAGATAACAACATACATTGTTCTGACTCTATTATTTATGAGGATTCTTCTTACTGTTTTGGTTCTGATAATATTGTTAAGTTATTCAAATTCATGCATGATATTGGCATCGAAACTTCTAGTCACTCTGATATGATTGCTTCTAACTCTGAAAGAACTATGGACTTTGCTAGCGACTTTATGTCATGTAATTCCATTAATAATGATAATTCTAGTGTTCTAGAACAAGATACTACTGCCTCTTTTAATGTAATGCAGGTTTATAGAGTTTCTGAGCGTACTATTGATAAGTTAGTGCCCTCTATTCAACAGCCACCTATACTTGAATTGAAAGATCTACCAGAACATTTGAAATATGCATTCCTAGATGAAGGTGAGAAATTATTGATTATCATAGCAAAGGATTCTAATCCTAGTCAAGAGGCAAAATTGTTAAAGGTACTGAGAAAGCACAAGAAAGCTATAGGATGGACACTAGCTGACATTCCAGGCATCAGTCCAGATATATGCATGCATAGGATCTTAATGGAAGATGATGCAAAGCCATGTAGGTAACCTTAAAGGAGGCTTAACCCACTTATCCTTGACGTGGTAAAAAAGAGGTAACAAAACTTTTTGTAGGTATCATTTACCCTATTTCTGACAACCAATAGGTGAGTCCAGTACAAGTAGTGCTAAAGAAGAGCAGGGTCACAGTTGTAAAGAATGAAAAGAATGAGTTGATTCCTATGAGAATGCAAAATAGCTGGAGGATGTGCATCGACTACAAGAAGCT
Organism: Prosopis cineraria; assembly: GCF_029017545.1. Taxonomy (NCBI): domain Eukaryota; kingdom Viridiplantae; phylum Streptophyta; class Magnoliopsida; order Fabales; family Fabaceae; genus Prosopis; species Prosopis cineraria. Next base: position 13,108,893 of record NW_026555341.1, on the reverse strand, counting down.
AAATGATGGAGCCAGGAAGGATCACTTCCCTTTACCTTTTATTAATCACATGTAAATTAGCAGGAAAATCTCACTACTGTTTTCTAGATGGTTATTCAAGTTATTCCAGATTTGCTGTATAGGGCTTTAAAAAATCATGCTAGCCATTATTGGGCTTTAAGGGTACCTACTGTTACAGGGCTTTAAGGGTGACAGTGATTACTGGGCTTTGAGGGTACCAGCCGTTACAAGGCTTTAAAGAATTGTGCCAACCGTTATTGGGCTTTGAGGGTGCCTGCTGTTACAAGGTTTTAAAGAATTGTGCTAGCCGTTACTGGACTTTGAGGGTGCCTGCCGTCAATAGGCTTTAAAGAATCATGCCAACTGTTACTGGCCATTGAAGGTGTCTACCATTATAGGGCTTTAAATAATCATGCCAACCATTACTAGACTTTAAGGGTGCCTACTATTATAGGGCTTTGAGGGTACCAACAGTTACTAGGCTCTAAAGGTACTAGCCATTACAGGGCTTTAAGAATCATGCCAGCCATTATTGAGCTTTAAGGATTCCTGCCATTACTTGACTTTGAAGGTACCTATCGATACAAGGCTTTGAAGGTGTCAATAGTTACTAGGCTTTGAGGGTGTTTGCCATTATAGGGCTTTAAAGAATCATGCCAGCCATTACTGGGCTTTAAGGGTGCCTGCAGTTATAGAGTTTTAAACAATCGTGCAAACTGTTACTGGGCTTTGAGGGTACCTGCTATTACAGAGCTTTGAGGGTGCCAACCATTACTGGGCTTTAAGGGTGCCTATCATTATAGAGCTTTAAAGAATCGTGCCAGCCGTTACTAAGCTTTAAGGGTGCTTATCGTTACTGGGCATTCAGGGTTCCTACCATTGCAAGGCTTTAAAGAATCATGCCAACCATTATTGAACTTAGAGGGTGCCTACTATTATAGGGCTTTAAAGAATCATGCCAGTAGTTACTGGGCTTTAAGGGTTCCTGCCAAGGCTTTAAAGAATCGTGCTAGCCGTTACTGGGCTTTGAGAGTACCCCTCATTACAGGGCTTTAAAGAATCATGCTAGCCGTTACTAGGCTTTGAGTGTGCCTACCATTACAGGACTTTGATGGTGCCGGCCGTTACTGGGCTTTAAGGGTGTTTACCATTATAAGGCTTTAAAGAATCGTGCCAGCTATTACAGGGCTTTAAAAGTGCCTACTATTATAAAGTTTTGAGGGTGCCAATTATTATTGGGCTTTAAAGGTGCCTGCTATTATAAAGCTTTAAAGAATCGTGCTAGCCGTTACTAGGCTTTGAAGGTGCCTACCGTTACTAGGCATTCAGGGTTCATGCCATTATAGGGTTTTAGAGAATCATACCAACCATTATTGAGCTTTGAGGCTACCTGTTATTATAGGGCTTTAAAGAATTGTGTCAGTCATTATTTAGCTTTAAGGATTCCTGCCATTATAAGGCTTTAAAGAATCATGCCAACTGCTATTGGACTGTTGTTATAGGACTTTAAGAATCGTGCCAGCCGTTATCGAGTTTTGAGTGTGCTAGCCATTATAGGGCTTTGATGGTGCCAACTGTTACTGGACTTTGAGGGTGTCTACCGTTATAGGGCTTTAAAGAATCGTACCAACCGTTACTGTGCTTTGAGGGTGCCTTCCATTATAAGGCTTTAAAGAATTGTGCTAGTCGTTACTAGGCTTTAAGTGTGATGCTATCACAGGGCTTTAAAGAATCGTGCCAACCGTTACTGGGCTTTAAGGTTGCCTGCCATCACAAGACTTTAAAGAATCGTGCCAAACAGATAATGATGGAACTTGACAATGGCCTGGGTAATTGTATATAATTCTCTAACATAAGCTGGCTACAATTACATCCTTGGAGAGAGTTGTTTAGAAAAAAAACAATTAGGTGACTGTTTTGACTAATGACAGTAATAATTGCACAGCTTAATTCATATGTTTCAACTATAAATGAATGAGTAAAATCCAGTAAGGCTAAAACAGGGATCTCATTAACAGTTATTTTGAGTTGAGCAAAGACTTGAGTCATATCATCAATCTATATAAATATTTCCTATTGTAGAAGCCTTGTGAGAAGAGTAGCTATTTGAGCATACTTATGTATGAATCGCCTATAGTACCCTATAAGTCTAAGAAAGCCTTTTAATTGAGACACAGTAGTCAGAATCAGCCAATGAAGCATTTCTTGCAACTTTGAGGGGTCCTAGACACACCCTGAGCTAATATGATATGCTCGAGATAATCCACTTGCATTTAGCCGAAAGAGCATTTGGAACACTCGATAAATAGTTGGTGATCTTACAATTGTTTCAAACACACTCCACATGCTCAAGATGTTAGGACCAAGTAGCACTATAGATTAAAATGTCATTAGAAAAATTAATACAAATTTACATATAAATTGTTTAAGGTAGAGTTCGTTAGAGCTTTGAAAATAGCCGATATTAGATATGGAAAAATGTAACATCCCAATTTAAATTTTAATAGTTAATTTGGGTTAATAAAAATTTTGAAAAGTATTATTAAATTATTATTATAAAAAAAAAGGTATGCAAAAAAAAATAAATAAATAAAATAATAAAAAATAAATAAAAATAATAATAATAATAAATAAAAAAAATAAAATATTATTAAATTATTATTATTATTATAATAAAAAAGAAAGAAAGGAAAAGAAAGGAAGAAGAAGAAGAAAACGAATTTGCTTCGTCCGCCGCCTCAACAGTAACAATAATAAAATAATAATAAAAAAAAGAAGAAGAAGAGAGAGAAAATAATTAAAAAAATGTGGGACCCACTGAATTTTTATAAAAACTCACCTTCCTTCATTTCCTCATTCATTCCTGCGCGCGAGCTGAGGCGGAGAGAACGCGAGTCACCGGTGCGAAATATCTAAATTTTTAAGGTAAGAGTTTTTAATAGGATATTTAGGGTGTGATTTTAAGCTTTTCAAGACTAAGTAAGTGTTCTAAAAATTTTTCTTAGTCATCCTTCTTCTTTAGTTTCTGAGTTTGTAGTGGTAGAAAATTTAAGATCTGGAAGAGGGATGAATTTATGTTGAATAAATATGATTTTTGAGGTTGTCAGTAGTATAATAAATGTTATAGAGTATAAATTTGTTAATGATCTTTGAATTTGTGGCTTATGGATCAAATTCTAAACTAGATCTGAAAATATATGTTGATTTATTGAGGTTTAGATGATTATTTGGGATGAGAAATGAATTATTATGGCTATAGGATTATGATTCTAAGCTAGAGACTTAATTTTTAATTTTTGGGTATTTTAGGTACGAATTTATGAAATAAAAAGAAAATTTTGATAATAGAAATTAGTTTAGAAGTTGATTTTTAGATTATTAATGTTTATTGATAATTAAAAGAGGAGTTAAAAATTATACTTAATAGTATTAACTATAGATTTGTATTAAGATTGAGATTAGGAATTATGTTATATTTTTAATTCTATTATTAGAATTATTTTATTAGTTTCAAAAATTGAAACTAATATTTATAAATAATATGTTATTTGTAGATTGTATTACTGGTGAAGATTGTGGTGAGAGAGAAATTTTAAGGAATAATTTATTGAAAAAGCCACAAGGTAACCATGCTTTTAATTTGATTAGTGTTACTTCATGTTAATTGGGTGATTATTGAGAAAATTATGAATTTTGTAATATTGTATAATTGTGCAATATTATTATGAATTTGTTTGATTATTGTGGGAGGTGTTGGGAGACTTGCTATTGTTGTTGTATTTATGTGCCACGTGGTACGCCCCTATTGGAGCTCAATAGGTGGTTTGTAAGGGCTCGGGCTAATCTACCTTTGGCCGGGTAATTTAGCACCGAGTGAGGGCTACGGCTCGAGGTTAATGGAGGGATATAAGGATGGTTGTTTGTGTGTATTGTAATATTTCTTTATATTTGTTGGAATTATATTATTTTTAATTCTCACTTAGTAAGCACACACTTAACTGTTTGTATACACTATCATAAATTGGCTTTGGTTACTGGGACTTTTGAGTCTCATTATGTGGTTAACAATTTTCAGGAGAAGAGCCACGAGTGACACGTGGAGGAGTCCCAGAGGCTTAGTGGTATAGATCCACTGTCTCTTTTGGGTATTTAATTTATGATTTATAATGTGTTATATTGCCAATATTAGGACTTTTTTGTTTATTGTCAATTATATGAATATATAAATGTAATCATGCCTTTCAAACTATTTCTATTTTTGGTACAATTTGGATGACTGTAATTTTAATATTTGGTTTACTTTGGATTGGTTAAAATGGCATGATTATAAGGCCAAATAACTGGCTTGTGTTGAAAATTGACTAAATTGCTTATTTTACTTGTTGGGAGTATAAGGATGGACAAATGTGATTTAGTTTACTTGTTGGGAGTATAAGGATGGACAAATGTGATTTAGCCTAATGGCATGTGGGAGGTAAAAATTTATCTGAAATGTTATAGTGTGTGAGTTGAAGCCAATTATAAAATATTTTATATCGAAATTATTGATATAAAAATGTGTTGGGTGGCTGTAACCCAACTATGGTTGAGTTAAATTATTAAAAAAAAAATTTTGGTGTGTTACAAATTTTGGTATCAGAGCTACATGTTTCAAATTCTTATAAATTATGAAATTGTTATACATTAACCTAGTTTATTGGCAATATACATTATTAAATCATAATGCTTCTCCATTATTTTTCTTGTCTTGAGATTAGTGTTAACTTAATTATGTGACTTCCATCCTTTAGGAGGGGAGAGATGGTGTCTAAAACTAGGAGAGGTGGCGAAATTGCCGGTGATTCTATAGAGCCAATAGGAAATGACATACCTTCACTGCCACAACCGGAGCCCACACAGCAACAAATTGGGCAGGGCGAGCCCATACAGTCACAACTAAGGCAGGATGAGCCAACCATGAGGCAAATGATGGATCTACTATATAATCTTAGTGACCGCATGAAGAGACAAGAAGAAGAGTTGGCCGCTTTAAGACAATATAAGGAGAATGACAACCGAGAGGGAAATGGCCAACAAGAAGGAAGCCATACCAAGGTATTCAATGCGAGCCAATCTGCTGATGAAGGCTTACCTCCTTATTCTCACCATGAGACTAGTCCGAAGAATGTGAGTCTCCACTCTGAGCAACAGACATCCACGATCACAAAGATCTGGAGTACTTTTCGTAAGTTTAATCCTCCTACTTTCGATGGAAATCTTAAGCCGGCGGTGGTTGAAGAATGGATAGATCAATTGGAGAGTATTTTTCGTATGGTTGTGTGCACTTCTAATCAAAAGGTGCAGCTGGCAATATTCCTACTACAGAAGAGTGCTAAGAAATGGTGGGAAACATCAGGGAAGGATGAATTCTTTTAAAGCCATATTGTTCGAGAATTATTTTCCTACTGCACTGAGAGCAGAAAAGGAGGCTGAGTTTCATGCATTCGCCAGGGTGATTTAGATGAGGATGAATTTATTGAACAATTCTCAGAATTATCTAAATACTCTACTTACCTCCAGAAACATGAAGACACGGAGTGGATGGCTGAACGATTACTAGAGAAGGCGAGGCCTGATCTAAGGGAACAGTTAGCCCCTTTTGAGATCAAGACATTCAGTGAGATGTGCAATAAGCTTCGAATAGTTTCTCGGAGGAAGAGAGAGGCTAGATTAGAAGCTGATAGAGAGAGGAGGAAAGAACCTCATGGGAAGCCCCCTATCCACACCAGACCCATTGGTGGAGTAGAGAAGAGGAGCAGTCAAATCTTTGGAGGCTTTAGAAATCAGAAGAAGAAGGGCTACTATCATAAGGGCCAGAGCTACAGAGGGAATCAGAGTGGAAGTCAAGGGTCCTATAGGAGCCCAGCTACCTTTAATCCTACTCCTAGTGCTGCTAGTAATCAAGCATGCAGTAAGTGTGGGAAGTTTCATTCTGGTGATTGTTGGGTTTGTTACATCTGTCAGAAGCCTGGTCATATTGCCCGATTCTGCTATCAAAATCAGAATAGGGGTAATGATCAGAGACCTACAGTACCAGCACGAGTGTATGCCCTCTCTGGGCCAGAGGCTGCTAACAACCCTAATGCTATCCGAGGTATAATCCGAATCCTTGATAATGATGTTTGTGCTTTGTTTGATTCGGGTGCTACACACTCTTTTGTGTCTGATGAATGTATGAAAAGATGTAAATTGCCTGTGTGTACCTTACCTTTTGATGTGAAGATTTCTACTCCTGCTGGTTTGACTGTAAGGACTGCTAAGGCATGTCTAAATGTAGAGGTTGAGTATGAGGGTCGAAAGACCACCATAGACCTCATTTGTTTGTCTTTGTCTGGGATTGATGTTATTGTGGGGATGGATTGGTTGTCTGCAAATGGAGCTGTACTTGATTGTCAGAAAAAGAGTGTGTCACTCTCAGCTCTTACTGTAACCCCTGTAGAGTCCCAAAGTCCTATGTTGTTGTCTGCAGCTCAAGTAGAACAGTGTATAAGAAAGGGCTGTCAAGCTTTTATGATTTTCTTCTCAATCAAGGCAGAGATTGAAGAAGGTGTAGATCAGATTCCAGTAGTGAGAGAATTCCCTGACGTCTTTCCTACTGAAGTGATCGGTTTGCCTCCAGAACGAGAGGTTGAGTTCTCGATTGAACTCGTACCTGGTACGGGGCCTATTTCTAAGGCACCCTATAGGATGTCTCCATCGGAGTTAGCTGAGTTGAAGAGACAAATTGAAGAGTTGTTAGAGAAGGGGTTTATCAGACCGAGTGTATCACCATGGGGGTCACCGGTACTGTTTGTGAAAAAGAAAGATGGAAGCCTTAGATTGTGTATTGATTATAGACAATTGAATAAGGTAACCATCAAGAACAAGTACCCCTTACCTCGAATTGATGATTTGTTAGACCAATTAGTCAATTCAGCGGTGTTTTCTAAGATTGATCTAAGATCAGGGTATCATCAATTGAGGGTTAGAGCAGAGGATATCCCTAAAACTGCTTTTAGGACTAGATATGGGCACTATGAGTTCCTAGTGATGCCGTTTGGGTTAACAAATGCCCCAGCTGTCTTCATGGATTATATGAATCGAATCTTCAGGCCTTATCTCGATGAATTTGTTGTAGTCTTTATTGATGACATACTTATTTATTCTCGAGATGAGGTGGACCATGCTAGACATCTTAAAATTGTTTTGGAGATATTAAGAGAGCACAAGCTCTATGCCAAGTTGAGCAAATGTGATTTTTGGCTTAAAGAAGTTAAATTCTTAGGCCATGTTGTTTCAGAAGAAGGGGTAGCAGTGGACCCTAGTAAGATAGATGCAGTGATGAAATGGGAGCAACCTCGAAGTGTGACAGAGATTAGGAGTTTCTTGGGTCTTGCAGGCTACTATCGTCGTTTCATTAAGGGTTTTTCACAAATTGCAATGCCCTTGACTAAGTTGACCAGGAAAGATGCTCCATTTATTTGGACGAACGAGTGTGAAGTTGCCTTCCAGGAGCTAAAAAGAGGTTGACCACCACACCGGTGCTCACCTTACCTGTTCCAACTGCTCCTTATACCTTGTATACTGATGCTTCTAAGAAAGGTTTAGGTTGTGTATTGATGCAGGAGGATCGAGTAGTGGCTTATGCCTCTCGACAGTTGAGACCTCATGAGGAAAATTACCCTACTCATGACTTGGAGCTTGCTGCTGTGGTATTTGCCTTGAAGATTTGGAGGCACTATCTTTATGGTTCTTCTTTTGAGGTCTTCAGTGATCATAAAAGTTTAAAATATTTGTTTGATCAAAAGGAGCTCAACATGAGACAGCGCAGATGGATTGAGTTTTTGAAGGATTATGACTTTGAGTTGAAGTATCATCCAGGGAAAGCTAACGTAGTCGCCGACGCTCTGAGCAGGAAGCTTGTACATACTGCTCACATGATGGTCAGAGAACATGAATTATGGAGTAGTTTTCATGCAGTAAATGTAGAAGTAGTCGAAAATCGTTTGGCTGCTCTACATATTACTGAATTTGAGAATAATTTTTGGGAAGAAATCAGAATTTCGCAGCAGAAGGATGATTATTTGAATAAGATTAGGGTAGAGATTGGGGCTGGAAAGGCTGAACATTTTGATGTGACCGATGATGATGTCGTAAGATATAAAGGTAGAGTGTGTGTGCCTAATGATACTCGATTGAAAAATATCTTACTTGAGGAGGCTCATCAGAGTAAATATACCATTCACCCAGGAGCAACTAAGATGTATCATGACTTAAGACGTGGTTGGTGGTGGCCAAGGATGAAGAGAGATGTAACTGAACATGTAACTCGTTGTTTGACTTGCAGAAAGTCAAAATTGAGCATCAGAAACCAGCCGGGATGCTACAGTCTCTTGATATTCCAGAGTGGAAATGGGACAGCATTTCTATGGACTTCATTACAGGATTGCCTAGAACATCTTCTGGTCATGACACTATATGGGTAATCGTAGATCGACTCACCAAATCAGCTCATTTTCTTGGCTACTAATATCAAGTATTCTCTCGAAAAATTAACTGAAATCTACATAAGAGAAGTGGTGAGATTGCATGGAGTGCCGACAAATATTGTATCTGATCGTGATCCGAGATTCACATCAAACTTTTGGAAGTCATTACAGGAAGCCATGGGTACTCGTCTGAGTTTTAGCACCGCTTACCACCCCCAGACCGATGGGCAAACGGAACGAACCATACAAACTCTTGAAGACATGTTAAGAGCGTGTGCCATTGAGCTTAGAGGTAATTGGGATAGTCACTTACCATTAGCTGAATTTGCCTACAATAATAGTTTTCATTCTAGCATTCAGATGGCACCTTATGAGGCATTGTATGGAAGAAAATGTAGATCGCCACTGTGTTGGACAGAATTAAGTGAGAGAACTGTTTTGGGGCCAGACATTGTTGATGAGACTACCCAAAAGATTGCTTTAATCAAGCAAAAATTACTCACAGCTCAAAGTAGACAAAAGAGTTATGCGGATAAGAGGAGAAGACCGCTTGAGTTTGAAGTAGGTGACCATGTATTTTTGAAAATCTCTCCAGTAACTGGTGTTGGAAGAGCTATTAAGGCTAAGAAGTTGACACCAAGGTTTATGGGGCCTTTTGAGATCTTAAAACGAGTTGGACCAGTAGCGTACCAAGTAGCATTACCACCCCAAATTGCTGGAATACACAACGTATTCCATGTGTCACAACTGAAAAAGTATCAACCAGATCCTTCCCATATAATTGAACCCGAGGAAATTGAACTCAGGGAGAATTTGACATTCAGAGCTGAACCAGAAAGGATTGTGGATTATAAGGACAAGCAATTAAGAAACAAGACCATTAGATTGGTTAAAGTAATCTGGAAGAGCACAACTCCAGGTGATGCTACGTGGGAGACCGAGGACAGTATGCGACGTGATTATCCTCGTCTTTTTGATTAAGTGAGTAGTTAATAGTTATTAATTTTAAATTTTGAGGACAAAATTTCTAAAAGGAGGGGAGAATTGTAACATCCCAATTTAAATTTTAATAGTTAATTTGGGTTAATAAAAATTTTGAAAAGTATTATTAATTATTATTATAAAAAAAAGGTATTAAAAAAAAATTAAAAAAAAAAATAAAAAAAAATAAAATTAAAAAATAAATAAAAAAATAATAATAATAATAAAAAAATAAAATATTATTAAATTATATTATTATAATAATAAAAAGAAAGAAAGGAAAGAAGGAAGAAGAAGAAGAAAACGAATTTGCTTCGTCCGCCGCCTCAACAGTAACAATAATAAAATAATAATAAAAAAAAAGAAGAAGAAGAGAGAGAAAATAATTAAAAAAATGTGGGACCCACTGAATTTTTATAAAAACTCACCTTCCTTCATTTCCTCATTCATTCCGCGCGCGAGCTGAGGCGGAGAGAACGCGAGTCACCGGTGCGAAATATCTAAATTTTTAAGGTAAGAGTTTTTAATAGGATATTTAGGGTGTGATTTTAAGCTTTTCAAGACTAAGTAAGTGTTCTAAAATTTTTCTTAGTCATCCTTCTTCTTAGTTTCTGAGTTTGTAGTGGTAGAAAATTTAAGATCTGGAAGAGGGATGAATTTATGTTGAATAAATATGATTTTTGAGGTTGTCAGTAGTATAATAAATGTTCTAGAGTATAAATTTATTGATGATCTTTGAATTTGTGGCTTATGGATCAAATTCTAACTAGATCTGAAAATATATGTTGATTTATTGAGGTTTAGATGATTATTGGGATGAGAAATGAATTATTATGGTTATAGGATTATGATTCTAAGCTAGAGACTTAATTTTTAATTTTTGGGTATTTTAGGTACGAATTTATGAAATAAAAGAAAAATTTTGATAATAGAAATTAGTTTAGAAGTTGATTTTTAGATTATTAATGTTTATTGATAATTAAAAGAGGAGTTAAAAATTATACTTAATAGTATTAACTATAGATTTGTATTAAGATTGAGATTAGGAATTATGTTATATTTTTAATTCTATTATTAGAATTATTTTATTAGTTTCAAAATTGAAACTAATATTTATAAATAATATGTTATTTGTAGATTGTATTACTGGTGAAGATTGTGGTGAGAGAGAAATTTTAAGGAATAATTTATTGAAAAAGCCACAAGGTAACCATGCTTTTAATTTGTGATTAGTGTTACTTCATGTTAATTGGGTGATTATTGAGAAAATTATGAATTTTGTAATATTGTATAATTGTGCAATATTATTATGAATTTGTTTGATTATTGTGGGAGGTGTTGGGAGACTTGTTATTGTTGTTATATTTATGTGCCACGTGGTACGCCCCTATTGGAGCTCAATAGGTGGTTTGTAAGGGCTCGGGCTAATCTACCTTTGGCCGGGTAATTTAGCACCGAGTGAGGGCTACGGCTCGAGGTTAATGGAGGGATATAAGGATGGTTGTTTGTGTGTATTGTAATATTTTTATATTTGTTGGAATTATATTATTTTTAATTCTCACTTAGTAACACACACTTAACTGTTTGTATACACTATCATAAATTGGCTTTGGTTACTGGGACTTTTGAGTCTCATTATGTGGTTAACAATTTTCAGGAGAAGAGCCACGAGTGACACGTGGAGGAGTCCCAGAGGCTTAGTGGTATAGATCCACTGTCTCTTTTGGGTATTTAATTTATGATTTATAATGTGTTATATTGCCAATATTAGGACTTTTTTTATGTTTATTGTCAATTATATGAATATATAAATGTAATCATGCCTTTCAAACTATTTCTATTTTTGGTACAATTTGGATGACTGTAATTTTAATATTTGGTTTACTTTGGATTGGTTAAAATGGCATGATTATAAGGCCAAATAACTGGCTTGTGTTGAAAATTGACTAAATTGCTTATTTTACTTGTTGGGAGTATAAGGATGGACAAATGTGATTTAGCCTAATGGCATGTGGGAGGTAAAAATTTATCTGAAATGTTATAGTGTGTGAGTTGAAGCCAATTATAAAATATTTTATATCGAAATTATTGATATAAAAATGTGTTGGGTGGCTGTAACCCAACTATGGTTGAATTAAATTATTAAAAAAAAAAATTTTGGTGTGTTACAAAAAACACCCAAAAGGAGGGTGAATTAGATGTTTGAGGAAATTTTAATTCTTTTAAAACTTTTCAGCAAAACTATGTTCAAAAGAAGGTTTTGGCAAAATTGAGTTCTAAACTATGTGTGTAAGAATGCCAAAGTTGTTTTCACAAGCTTAATATGTGTGTAAATGTTTAAAAGCAATTTCTAAGTGCAAGTTCAAGTAAAAGCAAGTAAATATATCAAATTATATTTTGAACACTAAAACATAACATAAGCTAAGGTTGCTAGAAATGTAAAAAATTAAGGTAAGAAAGATTGCAAACAATAGTTTATCATAGTTTAGCTCCTCCTCTTGAGCCTACATCCAGTCCCCATGCAACTACTTGAAATTTATTTACTATAATACAAGCTTGAGTGGGTTCTTGTCACCTCTGTACATTCACAAGTTCAGTTTAGGAACTTATGAGTCGTTACAACAACTCACTTTATCAGTGAGCTTCTTTTCCCAAGAGAACAATCTCTCTTGATTCCAGGAAAAATCTCTCCCTCACCTTTACAAAGGTTGAGTATGTGAGTTACTTAATTGAAACTCTTTTTAAGAGTAATTATGAGTACAATGAAGCTTTAATACTCAAATAATAAAGATATAGATGATATTAGCTTAAGCATAATGATTTTCATATAATAAGAGTAATATGATCATAAATTTTATGGCTAAATGATTTCTAAGGTTAATCTCTCATTTAGATTAGTTTGAAGTGTTAAATTTACAGCTCATGGAGTGAAATAAGTATTAGAGACATCAAATGATCATTTAGAGATGTTACATAGTGAATATAGCCGTTGGTGCATTTTATTGTGTGTGACCAGTGCTGAATCTTGCAAGAAAATGCATGTTTTGGAGGTTTCTTATGTATAGATGCAATATCTTGAGAGTGACCTGCTAAATCACGTAAGAAAAAACATGTTGTAAAGTCCAGAAGACAAATCACGCAAGGGAGCAAGGTGTCTTCATACGTGATTTGGACCATGTAAGTCATAGTATGAGAAGCAAGGCTCTGGAGTAGAGCTAGGAATTCAGGTGGGCAGGACTTATTCGGGCTTAACCCGAAAAGCTCGACCCAAATAGGCCTGAACCCGAATAGGCCCGACTCCTTGAGAAGACCAAATAGCTAAGCTCGGCCCAAATTTCTTCGGGTTTCAAGTGGCTTGAATACCCAAATTTATATCTTTAAAATCATTTTTAATTCATTTTTTCACTTTAAAATTAATTATTTTATTTTATGAAAAATATAAAATATATTTTTTGATACTTAAATGATGTATAGGACTCAAATATACGTTATTTTAGTATAAAATAACCTAAAACTTAATTAATTAATTAATATTTATCATATTTAATATATTTTGTAAAAATAAAATATTTTTATTCGGGTATTCAGACCAAGCTCGAACCCGATCAAGCTTGGCCTAAATTTTCTTGGGCTTATTCAGGCTAGCCCGATTAGGCCTGAACATAAAAAAGTTATAGCCCGAATGGGTCCGAACATAAAAAGGTTATTTTTTTCTAAGCTCGGTCCTAACCTTTTTCGAGCAGGTTCGGGCTAGCCCGTCGGGTTCGGCTAGAATTACCGGCTCTATCTAGAGGTCATTTCTCGTGTTGTATAGGTAGTTTCAAGTGTGATTGAGCATACAGAGACTATTCAGTGTGAAATAGGCTTCTGGGTGCTATTTCACATGTGAACACAAGGTGCTCTCATGCGAGATTGAGCATTAGTACTACATCATGCCTACGTGACTACTGCTCTCATGCGTGATTTTGCAGTTTCACTGTATATAATTTCATAATGTCCTAACTCACTCAATATAACTCCAAATTTGATAAATTATATACATTTAGAAAGCTCTTAAAGTATAGTTTTTAATGAAATAAATTTAACACTCAAATTCATCGTATATTTTGAGATATGATCAAAAGAGTGGACAAAGGTCAACACTTAATATTGTGCAAAATTAATATCTCAATACTCAACTTCTAAAGTTCATATCTTTCTCAATAGAACTTCATTTTGAGTAAATAAATTATCATTGAAAATTTGTTAGAGTCTATTTTCAAATGAGATATGTTTTACATTAAAATGATTCTTTGTCGTGCGAGATATGAGAAGAAACATGACCAACCAAAAGTCAAAACTAATTTTTTACACAATTGCCTTTTCAAAGCTTAGAATTCAAGTGTTCATGACTTTTTCAACTTAGTTTCATTTTGAGTAAATAGAACAACTTTAAAAACTTTATAGAGTTAGTAATCAAAACATTTTTAAGCTCGAATTAGTTATGACCAAAATATGCTTCAACAGCCTATATTATACTACCCTAAGAATTGATCAGATTAGATTTTAGCATCATCTGAATCCAAGGTACAGCTGCCCTATCCATATGAACTGAAGCAAAGATGACGCATTGTGGGTTGGATAGTTGATAAAATGCAAAGTACTACTCTACATGGAATATCCAACCATGTGGGTTAGTTCCATCAAAATGAGGGAAGTTGATTTTTACCTGCCTCTGTGGTGTGTTGTTAAAATTGTTCCCTCCTCCTAAACTACAATAATTTTGGCCTAGATTCTCCAACATACGAACCACTACATCCACCTGCATCTCTTGTTTGTTCAACTTGGAATCTAAACCTGATGCTCTAATCAATGCTACAGTGGCATCCTCCAAGTTGTCCATTCTTTGATTGGGTCCCTTGATAAGCCCTCAAATGCTTTTTCTAATATGCTCATTTGAGAATCACCTTAAACTTTACATCTTTCCATAATATCTCTTAGAATTTGCATATCGTCTTGTAAGCTCTTTGCATGGTTTGTCAGCTCCTTCAATCCAGTGTTCTTTGCCATGGTTTATCTTAATCAAAGCACATTTGTCACATACTCAAGAAAACAATCAGTGATTACTTCAAGATGAGGATAAACCAGCTCGAGATAATTCTTTTATTAGCTGAGGAAAAGGTCACCAGTAATAACCAATTATAGAGAAAAGCATCCGAAAGGAAAAATAGAAAGAAAGTTCATAGAGGATAATAGAAAGAAAGGAGTCAATTCACAATCAACATGACCCTTTTTGAGGATAGTGCATTCCTAATATAACTACCCTATTCATACTGAACGTCATTCCCCTCTCTCTCATCTCCCACCTAACCATTCTCGAGCGGCTACTCCTTTGCAACATAATAAGACCCTCACTAAATTGCCTTATGACTTACCATTTATTGCGGTTTTCCCTAGAATAATTTCTTAATAAAACGCTCCAAAGGTCCTTCACTATGATTTTCCCTAGAATAAAAAAAGAGAGAATATCATTGCAAGACCCTTCCATGATGTAAAATCTTCTAATGAGTAATTCTTTTTCAACAGTTTAACAGTTTGTGACTTAAAAGCTAGTTGTGCTAGTTAGTAAGTTTGTTTCGTCTGTTAGTTTATTTCTCATTTACGGACCTTTCTCTAGATATATACCATCTCTTTGATTAATGAGAATGAGTTCATTTGTTATGATATTATCTGTTCGTAATAACCCTTAAAAGAATTTAATTTTATAAATTTACATCTTTAATTTAAAATTTAAAAACACAACTATTATATGACTAAAACCATAATAACATTATGACTAAAACCATAATAACATTATGACTGAATATTACCATAACTTTTTCTGTGCATTGATGTCAGATGAGGGTATCATTCTTAAAATGATTGATAACGGTCACAAATGCCTTTGACTGGTGGTTGAAGGTGATGAGATTGTCCTTCACAGAGTCGCCAGCATGGAACGAATCTGACATTTGAATTGTGCTCTTGTCATGGGATCGCCAGAAGAGAGCGGTGGTAGGCGGCGACTAGTCGAAGCGCCACAAGAAACTAGGATGTCTGTTTGAACTCTAACAAGAGCTAGGTGTTACCAACCAACGCCGTGCATATGGGGAAAAAAAGTTAATGGCAATTTTTGTTATTTAACCCTTAATCTCATAACTTGTAATTACAAGTCTGCAAACTATTTTATTTAATTTTTCTACCAATACTAAATGGCATGTCAATTAAAAAATAAAAATCGAATAAAGAACCAAGTTTTCAACAAAAGCATGTACTTAAAAGTAAATATAAAACAAAAGCCTTTTTTTTAATAACAGAAAAAAGCTCTTTTTATTATCAGAATCATGTTTAACAATTTAAAAAGCTTATCAACATATGGGCTAGGTAGGCACCGGGCAGCGCACCTTAGATAGGTCTTAGTTTGACCTTTTAATGGGTTAGGCCTAATACTCATTTTTCAAACTTTGCTGCTCAACACATAATTTGGATGCTAATGAAGTGTATTACATCTTTTTTTTTTTTTTAACACTTTATACGATGTACATGAATGCAGTAAAGTTTATTTCTCTTAAATTTCTTGGTGCAATATTTTTAATCATGAAGTCTGAAAAATGAATGCACATTATAAATTATATATCTCCAAAATATAAAATTTGTGAAAAAGTAACTCAAGCAAAAAATGGCGCTATAATGTATTTTAATCACACACTTTAGTTGAAATTTAAATATATCTTATTAATTACAAATTGACTGTTTGAATTTTAATTGAATGTAATAGATTATAAAAATAATTGATTAAATGATAAATTTTAATCATAATTGATTATGTTATAAGGCAATCTATTTGGATGCTATTTTTTTGAAATTAATTTTAACAGATCTTGAATAATTTAATCAGAATCAATTTTAACCATATAAATTACTATATAATTTAATTCTTAAATACCAAACATCAGTTTTTTGAGAATACAAAATTTGAATTTTATTAAGAAAAAAAGTTAAGAAAAGAGAGTGTGCTTTTATTTTTTATTTAATGTTGTGTCTTTTTTATAATTTTTTTTTGGGTCTTTCTTTATAATTTTTTTCAATACTTTTGATCAACTTTTCGCAAGAAGCTAACTGAGAGTATAGAAAAACATGCGTCTTAGCCCATAATTGATTTGTGACTTTTTTTTTACTGTTTGGATAAATTGGCTCAAAAAATTAATTTTGGGATAAAAGATAGATTATTTCCCTTCTCCAAACACACATAAAGACAACGGAATGTATCAGCAGCACAATAGTGTATTACATAATTATTGCATTCCACTGCAACTATCATTGGAAGCTTCAGTGGTTTTATTATTAGACGTTTGTTCATTATTGAGCCCCGCCATTTCCTAACCATTATTAGCCGTCCAAAATGACTCTATATAATTAGTTGCTATTTGAATAAAACTCACGTGCTCGTCTTCCTATTAGAACTATTATGCACTTTTGGCTACAAAGAGAGCGTTGTTATGACCTATTATTTGCAAAAAATTATGAAGATTAGGAGCTCGTTTGGCAGGATTGAGCTAAGCCTAGAAAAGTGAAAGTGGAAAAATTAACACATTTGATATCCCTAAATTGACTTTCATTTGAAATTTATGAGCACAAATTTAATAAGAGAATTCATTTTAAAAGATCAACTTCATTTCACGATACTTGATTTAGTTTTAAATATCAAATTTAAAGAAAAAGCTCGTCTCAAAAGATTTATAAAGCCACTTGGCTTGCAAAATTTCTTGATATGAGGCTCACGATAAGGATATAGTTGAACCTGGCAAAGAGAAAATTATTCAGGGACAGGGAGAAAAGTTTTTCGATCTCTTTGCTAAATCTGGATCCAACAAAGAGGAAACCATTTGGTCACATAAAGACATGAGATCTTCTTTACATGCAATCTTCTTAGCTCGAAGGAAATTAAAGCTTGAAGCTATGGTGGCGGGATCAAATAGCAGCTCAAAGGATTGTGTCACGATCACATCTAAATATTTCAATTAAATTAAGGCTGGTAGATCTAGGCCTCAAGCTAGTAATCCAGTGAGACACCCTCAAGCTTGAAAAAAGTTTTAAAATAATGAGCGTTCAAATGCTTTATCTACCTGGTAGCCACGTCTGACAACAGTTAGCCACATCAGAAAAAAATTAAACAATATTAAAGGTCAAGGACTAATGCCTCTAACAGATAAACTTATAAGGACTTCATTGAAAACATTTTAAATTGTCAGAACGTAATTACAAATAATTGAGCTACATTATAAGGACGAGAGATTTATTTTCCTAATAATATTAAGGGCTGGTTTTTTTTGAAGGGAAGCAAAATGAAAGGAAAGGAATGGAAAGATTTGGTTAAAATAGTGACGTTTGACATCCAAAGAAAGGAAGGATGTTGATGAGAGAAAAATTGCTTGGCCTATGTAAAAGATAGAAAAGATCAAAATAGGAATATAATATTATTAAAATCCACCACCTCTCATGTTTGTCGATCGTCCTTTTCATCTTTGCTTTGGAACAGTGTTTTAATAATTATTTAATTTATAATAATAACATGTGATAAAATAATTTCTTTTAATTATATTTGTTAATAGATAAAATTATTTATAAATAATTAAAAATTAAATTAATTATTCTAAATCTTAAAATTCCAAAAACAGATATTTTATTTAATCGGTTAACACCATAAAAATAAATGAAGATATACTTAATGAAAAATTTTAAATAATTTATTACACACACGTGTCCTCCTATAGGTAAAATTATTGGAGGTGCAGTCAATGATTAAATGTGAACACGTCTTATGAGTGATCTAGATTTAATTTTTCTTAAATTAGCTTTACAAGTCAAGCTTAAAATTTTAACACTGACTTGACTAGCTAGGCTTTCTGATACTCTAGTATATATAAACAAGAACACACTATGTTTTTGTTTACCAAGAAGTATACACACTGCATTTATATAAATGATAATATTAAATAATGGAAATGGATCTTTTAAATTTAAGAACATGTGAATTTTATGAAGTTTTTTTCACGGAAAAGAAAATATTTTATTTTTTATAAAAATAATAAAATAAAAAATATAAGAAAAAATTTCATAGAAATTCATGAATCTCAATTTTTTCTAAAAAAAATGTTCTCTTAAATAATATACACACACACACAAATTCATGCATCGCTTGTCCTTTTACAGAGCCTCATAAAGTTCCCTGTTTTTCTGTCGGCAACTTGGCATGCAGATGTAATGTCATGTTGATATCGATGCCCATGGAAACTAAAGTAGTCGAGTATAGGTCATTTCGCTGACGTCATTAAATGAGGCTAATAACAATATTAATATATTATAGATAAGATTAAAAATGATATTATTATACAAAAGTGGAAGTAACACTTACAGAAATAAACTATCATTTTCCAGTGCTATTAATAGCCACTCAAATTTTCTCTTCTGCCAAGCAGAAAGCACATAAACATGAGGTTGAGAAGAGCTTACATTCTGGTCTTGATTTTATCCCTTCTAGTTGTTGATGAATCTTCCCCGTTTCTTCTCCGACCAGCTTCAGCTAATATATTGTTCAGTATACCGTTGTGGCTCAGAATATTCAGAACCCTCAGAACAGTAAATTTTAGCAAGATTTCCAAAGTATGGGATCAATTGAGATCATTCTTGCGTGGCCATGGTGGTCGTCTTCGAACAGGAGACGTCGTCGACGGCATATCCAGGCTTCAAGACTATTTTCAGTTGTTCGGTTACCTTAATTCCACTTTGAATTCAAATTTCACCGATGAATTCTCCGCCGAGCTCGAATCAGCCATTAAATACTTTCAGAAGACTTTCCACCTCAACGCCACCGGCCAGCCCGACAACGCCACTGCGTCGTTGATCACGCTACCACGATGCGGCTTTCCTGACGTTATAAATGGATCCATCACTGTGACGGAGAATAGTACGACGCCGTTTACCAAGTGGTGGCAGGAGGGGAAGATAGAGTTTACTTATGCTTTTTCACCTGAAAATGAGACGATGACGACGTCGTTAAAGGTTGTGTTCTCGGACGCCTTCAGTCGGTGGTCTGTGGTGACGAGGTTGAATTTTACAGAGACGACGTCGTTTAATGAATCTGATATTCGAATCATGTTCCTGTCGCTGGATGGGCAGTTAGGACTGGTAGGAGGCGGCTGGTTGGATAAAACGACGATGAGCTGGGGTATCGTTTTGGACGTTGATGAGAAGTGGGTGTTACCGAGTCAGAACTCGACGGAGAGCGACGAACTGGATCTGGAGACGGTGGTGATGCACCAGATCGGTCACGTGCTAGGACTGAGCCACTCGGCGATAGAGGAGGCAGTTATGTACCCTTTCAATTTGGCATCGAAGAAAAGGAAAGTGGATTTTGCGAAAGATGAGTTGGAGAGGATTCAGCAGTTCTACGGTGCAAAATCCGATTCAAGTGAGTTATCACCAGCGCAGTCGCCGTCGCCGGAAACCGGTGTAGTAGGCGGCGCAGGGCCGAGATGGGGTCGGGATACAACTTTATGGCTCGGAATCATGTTGCTTTTCTGGTTTTAAAAACCAAAATTCTGAGTTGGTGCAAGTAAAGTAAACGTATTCAGTATCTGTGGCAGTCTTTTTTTTTTTTTTTTTTCCTTTTGTTCTTTTTTCTTTTTTCTTTTATCATTTTCTTGCCAGCTGTATGGCAATTAGCAATCCAACGGGGAGAGGGGTTGTGCACTTCTTTTCTCTTTTTTTCTCTATATTTTTTCATCATAATCATCTATTAAATTCTTTGCTCAAAAAAAAAATCATCTATTAAATTCATTTAAAAAAATGAAATTAATATCATAATTGAAAAATAGGAAAAAAAATGAGGAAAAAGGGTGGAGAGATCCCTCTCCCCAGCCAATCATGGGTGAGATAATTTTGAATTTTTCCTTTACACCAAAAATAATCTTATTGTTGCATTTTTATTTTTTAGAACATATTTTGGATTTTCTCATGGAGAAAATATACTACTTCGATCTTATAGGATTTTGTTTAAGGACTTTAGTAGAACCTCTTTTTCCTTCGCCATCAAAAGAGGAGATTCCATCAACATAAATCAGTCTGTAATAAAAAGCAAATACTTTTTAAAAGAAAAATATAAAAGCAATTACAAAGACTCGAGAAAAGAAGCCAAGACAAAAGCAAAAAAACAGAAAAAAGACTAATTAAACAGGTCTAAGTATCTTGAGCACGTACGTTGATCTTCGAGGTAGAATGCCGCCAAGATAGTATCAGGTGAAGCCTGAAGTAATTCAATATGTTGATCCAGCAAGTGAGCATTTTTCGCTAGAGAATCCGCCTCCAGGGTTATGTTGCATGTTCCAATGTATCCAAACCTGTAAATTGTCACAGAGAAAGAAATTGTGCACAAAAGTATGGTTAAGTAAAAAATTCAAGACTTATCTAGCACATTCACAGTCACGGAGAATACAAAGAATCGTATCCTCACTCTCACGCTCAAAAGGACACTCAATGTTTGTGTTTATGCCTCTGTTAGATCTAAGTGAGTTTGTGGAAAGCCTCTCATGGTAGGCTCGCAAAATTTCAAATTTCTGATTGATAAAATGCAAATACTCTTTCACTTTGCAGGAAGGTTGATGACTCTTGTCCAGTCAATGACTTCACAAACTCTCAATTTACCACATACAACCAGCAAGGTTCCTGTTTCGGTGTGCAATTAAAGAACTTGAAAAAAATTCAAAGAGAGTTTATTTGGAAACTCTACCTCCAAACATCAGGAAATTCATGCCATAAGCTGGGATACGCTTTGTGAGACCAAAGAGAAAGGCGGATTTGGGCTTCATGGGATTATTAAAATGAATGAAGCACTTCTTAGCTGGGCCATTTGGAATGTGATTATTAATCAAGACACAGCTTGTGTGCTCAAATATTGAGCGGCAAGTGTATGATCAGGAAAGCAGATCTAGCCCAGGGTGCTATTGTTAAAAATTTCCCAAAGTCATATTATATGGGATATAAGATATGGTGATAATGTTTTGTTTTAGAAGAATAAATGGCTTGATGATGTTTTGATGTTTTGTTTTGTTCATTTCTTCCTGATAGATAAACGAGATTGGTTTAAGTGGAACTTACAAGTTACAATTTGGGGGAGGGGGGAACAGGGCTTCTTCCAATGGGAAAAACAAAGCCTTTTTTTTTTCTTTGCTTTAACTTAAATATCATTATTAAAAAAATGGTCTTTTACAGAAATGATTCTTAATTATGATAAATTATTTCAAGTTTTTTCTCATACTTGTATTAAAATGGTTGTAACCCAACTTATAAAATTAAACGACTCTAATTTGTGCAAGTGGTTTTATGCTTTTGTACGTGGTCAAGTGATATACATATTAGTATTATTAGCCTTGGTTTGTGAGTTGGGGGGGGGGGTTAGATGTTTGAAAAATGTTATTTGGTGACCCAAGATGAGTCTGAGTGGATAAAGATGTCATGAGAAAGAATTTTTGTATCAGACCGAAACTAATAACTATATTATGTTCACGTTATAAAAAGTTATGAGGATGAAGTTGCCACGAGAAAGAATTTGGAATTGTGCGTAAGAAGTTACGCCTAATTGAATATGGTAGGACCGCGGAGTAGCAGGTGGCACGTGGCCGAGATGATGTCTGTCGTCGGGAGACAACTTGTATTAAATTTTTGTATCAGACCGAAACTAATAACTGGGAATCACGTTGCTTTTTACAAAATATATGGTAATAGCAGTCTTTTTTCTTTTTTTTATCTTTTCTTTTTCCTTTTGGCAAAATCATTGTTTGCCAGCTGTATAGCAGGCAAATGAGTGCGTGGTGCTTTCGCATTTTCCCATTCTACTAAAAAAAAAAATAATGACTTTAGTTTCATCTTTAATATATAATTAGGAACATCACTTTAAGATTCCATAAAAATAATTAAAATATGTTAAAATTTTAAAAATTTATTAAATAGCTGCTAGATCTTCAAGAATTTAAGGATGAATAAATTTGAAAATAAAATTATCAATTTGCCTTTTACTATTAAAAGGAAAATTTTGCTTGAATGCATATCTCACGAAACTTATGATCAGCGATACTGAAAATTGCTGCATATCTATTATTATTGATCACGATAGGGTAAATTTCACTTTCTCATATCCATGATTATTACCGTTGTCTTCATCTAAGCGGGGTGGGAGTGTTTCATTCGCAACTGCAGGATTTCATCGACAGAAAACAATACAGTGATTGTTGAGCAGATAAATGATTTCTTGTGCGTTAATTATTTCATTATTGTTTAAGGGTAGGACAATGCTTTTTGGATATACCTGCGATCATTCGGTTTGCATAGCTAATAGGTATGGAATAATCTAATGCAATATTGATACATTGAAAAATATATGATACGAATAACTTTACATGTTGTCAATAATGCATTCTTGTGTTGTCAATATGTTATGGATAGTTGTTGATATACTGTATTATGCAGGTTGACTTGTAAGAATGCAAATACTACTAAAAAATATGTATTATGTTATGGTTTTTTATATAGGGGGACATTTTATATATTATTCCCAAGCATATGATGCACGCTTGTTTTATTGAAAAATCTATGTTATGAAACAATACTATATCTCATCAATAGTAGATAAATATGTTGTCATTATGCTATGTGTAGTTATCAATACACTATGTGTGGCGTAATTGACCTGTAAGATGGCAAGTTCTTCTAAAGAACATATATTACGTTTTTTTCATATAAGGAACATTTTCAAAATGATGACCAAGAAAGTATACAATATGTTGGGAGAGTGTTAGAACAAGAACAATAAAGGAAGGGTATGTATGAAAAGTTGATAAGAATGATATCATCAAATGAGTACCACATACATGCTCTTGTTTAACATGGAAAATGAGTAGAATACCTTATATACATGCATGTGCAACAATTAAGCTAGTTTATGGCAATGTGTACAATTTTGTGGATGAATGTTACTGCTCAACAGAAGATATATACCAGCACCATGAGGCCGGTAGCCACACATGACTATTCATGTCTAGAAGCATTGACAGTGATAAATTTATTAACCCAAACATGCTTGAAGCCACTAATGACTATAAGGCCTTCAAGTGGGCCAAAGAGTAAAAGAAGAAAATCTCAATTTCAAAACAAAAGGATTTGTCACTATGCAAGATGTCATGAGTTGGTCATACTTTCAAGACTTACAATTTTTTTTGTTTATTGCACTTAATGTATCAGCACTTGTCAATGAAGTAATAACTTGTAGTCAATGACCAATGGCAAGTAGTCAACAAGTTCTTATAAGTGTTTGATTTTTAAAGAGAATTATTGTACCTAATGTATCAGCACTTGTCAACAAAAAATGCATAGCTTGTCAATATAGTGATAACTTGTAGTCAATGGCCAATGGCAAGTAGTCAATAGGTTCTTGTAATTGGTTGATTTTTAAATGAAATAACAGCACCTAATGTATCAGCACTTGTCAATGGTGAATGTATAGTTTGTCAATATAGTTATAACTTATAGTCAATGGCCAATGGCAAGTAGTCAATAAATTCTTATAATTGGTTTATTTTTAAAGGGAATAACAGCACCTAATGTATTAGCACTTGTCAATGGTGAACGTATAGTTTGTCAATATAGTTATAACTTATAGTCAATGGTCATTAGCAAGTAGTCAACAAGTTCTTATTACTGGTTGATTTTTAAAGGAAATAACAGCACTCAATATATCAGCATTTATTAATGGCGAATGCATAGCTTGTCAACATAGTGATAACCACTTCTCAATTGCCAACAGTAAATAATCAATAGATTTTTGTAACTTATTAATTTTTAAAGGAAATAATAGCATCTAATATATCAACACTTGTCAATGGTAAATGCATAGCTTGTCAATATAATGATAACCACTTATCAATTGCCAACGGCAAGTAATCAATAGGTTCTTGTAACTTGTTAATTTTTAAAGGGAATAATAGCATCTAATGTATCGGCACTAGCCAATGGTAATGCATAGCTTATCAATAAATTGAAAACCACTTGTCAATCTCAGCTGGCCACTTGTCAACATTTAATTAATAAAACAAACTATTTGCCACATTTATAAACTTGTAATCAACATTCATAACAGCATTGTCTAAGTTAACTACACAAAATGAGCTAACTATACAAAAGGACATGATTATCAATAAAGTTATATCCTAAAGTTCTATCAATAATCTTCTATTTCCTCTTCTTCCTTGGGATTTTTCTAAGAAGGACATGGCTTCACGCTCCTTCACGTTGTTACAATGATTCAATAGCCACCACAAGAATTTTATCTTCTTCCTATAGAGGTCATCCTGTACCATAAGTTAGTCTTATAAGGTACGACAGGGATTTTTCAACAAAACAAACTTGCATCATATGCTTGAGAATAATATATAAAATGTTCCCCTGTATGAAAAAACATAACATAATAAATGTTTTCCAATAATAATTGCATTCTCACAAGTCAGCCTGCATAATACAGTATATCGACAACTATTTATAGTATATTGACAATACAAGAATACACTATTGACAACATGTATAGTTATTCGTATTAGATATTTTTCAATGTATTAATATTGCACTAGATTATTCCATACCTATTAGCTATGCAAACTAAATGATTGCAGGCATACCCAAAAAGCATTATCCTACCATTAAATAATAATAAAATAATTAACGTACAAAAAATCATTTACTCGCTCAATAATCATTGTATTGTTTTTTGTCGATGAAATCTTGCAATCGGGAATGAAACACTCCCACCTTGCTTAGATGAAGACAAGGGCAGTAATCATAGATATGAGGAAGTGAAAATTATTCTACCGTGATCAACAATCATAAATATGCATCAATCTTCAGTATCATTGATCATAGGTTTCATGAGATGTGCATTCAAGCAAAATTTCATTTTTAATGGTAGAGGGCAAATCAATAATTTTATTTTTAGACTTATTTACCCTTAAATCCTTGAGGATTTGGCAGCTATTTGATGAATTTATAAAACTTTAACATATTTTAAATATTTTTATGGGACCTTAGAGTGATTTTCCCTATATAATACTCTATCCAGATTTGTTTACTGGATTAAATATTTTTTCTCAAAATATCCCTAATTAATATTCCATTTTTCTGGTCAATGACAAGGAGGAAATTTAGTAAATTAATTTTAGGGGCATGGAAAAATGTAACAATAGATCCCTGTAGTTTGATTGTGCCTTGTTTCTATTCTTTATAATTTTATTTCTTTATTCTCAGTCCCTTTAATTTGATCCTTCTTTAATTTTAGTTCCTATAATTTTAATAATGCGCATAAGAACCATGATCTGACACTGTCAAAGATAACTTTGCTAACATGTATTTAACTTTGTTAAGTTGTTTGCTAAGTACTTAATCTTACCTTTGTCTCCCAGATTCTTCTTAAGCCAAATATGAAAGAAAGATTTTTTCTTATTTACCTTTTATTTTTTTATCATACCTTTTCAATTTATTTTCATGTCATCAGCACATTTTTATCATGTTAGCAAAAATGTTAGCAGAGTTACAATGAAATTACTTCTATCAGTGTCATGGTCTTTACATATAGTTTTAAAATTATGGAGACTAATGTTGCATATTAATCAAATAACCGGGACTAGAAGCAACGAAATAAAATTATAGGGAATTAGAACAAAACATAATTAAAATATAGTGACCTACTGTTATATTTTCCGTTAGGAAAATATTACATATATTTTACTCATTAATTGCAAAAATAACTACTATAATGTTTTTAAATCTTAATTTATGAGTTAGGCAATTAGAGGTTCATAAATTTAGAAAGAAATTCCTCTGTAATATTCAAACGATGAAGATAAATCTTTTTCAAATAGCAATGAATGTACCTCAGTTTGGTCGCCAATGTCCTTATAACTTTCTTGGGAGTGTTTGGATTTTAATTGAAAAAAATTGATTAAGAAAAAAATTGATTATTAGAATGTGATGGTGTTTGGATAAAATTTCAAGAATTGATTATGATATTGATTTTTTAAAATGGAACAAATTTTAGCTTATTTCAAATGGAGTTTTGGAAATCAAATGGAGTTTGAAAAAATTGGAGTGTTTGGATAAAATTTTTTAAAAATAATTTTGAACTTAAAATTGATTCTAAAAGGATATCCAAACAGGCTCCTCATAAGTGAGAGATTCTAGGTTTGATCTCGTTTGTAACTCAAGTAGTTAGTGTCTTCTTTTTAATTTAAAAAAATGTGTCAAAGAGGAGATTCCATTAACATAAAATCAGTCTGTAATACAATCAAGCAAATAAAATGAAAAAAAAATATTAACAGTTATAAAAAGGAAACAAAATAGACGAAATTATTTTTAAAAAAGGTTAAATACCTCCACTTACTCACCTGGTGATGAATTGTTCAAACAATCAACTAAAGTTTTATTGTCAGATTCAAAACAAACCTCATCACGATGATTATTTATAGCATATTCCATCCACAGCTATAAAATCCCGCTTCCAGAACAGAGTTAACCACATAGTTCTGCTTGCAACCATCCAGAATCCAACCACTTTAAGCGCAGAAGATAATTGGTAAAAATTTAGTGTTAGTTTTTGCTTTATATATATGTAAATCGTTCAATTATTAATCAACATTCTTTTTATGCTTTTTTTTTTTTACCAATTCGTTTTATGTTTTCACTTATTACACGCGGTTAGTATTAATTTATTTCTCATGTGCACAGGCGGGACTCCATATATAAAAGAAGACAAATTAAACTAATAACTTTTGATGAAAATAAAATAACAATTTCAACAGTATGAAAAAAAATTCCGTGAAATATAAAAACATGTATATATAAAATAAAATGTATAGAAACTCATATTATTTACAATAAGTTAAGTCAATTATTAATTTTCTTAATTTTTTTTCATGTAATACTTCTGTCAATTATGGAGGGAAAAAATAAGCACAACCGTTGTCCTATAGGAGTACAAGAATATTTATTCAATTCTAAAGAGTGCGGTAGTAACACTGTTAAAATATGCTGATACAAATAACAAAATATTTATGGTATTATGTAATTAATGAAAACAAGTGCAACCACTTTGGTAAAAAAAAAAAAATAGACTCATAATTTTTTCAAAAAAAATAAAAGAACTAAACGTAACATAATGGTCTAAATTGATAAAAATTAAATTGAATTAAGGGCTATTTTGATTTCATTTAACAACATATACATGTTAAGTCATCAACATATTTTACATATTAGATTAATTTTAAAATCAACTGTTTTTTAAAACTTAATTAAATTAAGAGACCAAAAAGTTTTATTATCTATAATTATAATATAAGCATGGACGAAGAGCATAATCAACAGAATTCAGGATATACAATCCTTTTGCTATCCGTTTTAATTTCCCTACCAAAATATGAATATAATTCAACATGTTTTGAACTAGAATTAATAATGCAATATATATGATTTGCTGAAAAGTAACACAATACTGACTAACTAGCATCTGTAATTCTTTCATCAAACACTCCGCCAAGTTACCTCATCATCATCAGAACAGTTATAATGCCAAAGCCCTATACTCAGCTTAAGATTTTTATCATTCAATTTGACTGCTTGAACTCACTAATAAAATTCTTACTCTCACTCTCACATACACACTGTATTTATATATGATTATATACACAATTAAATATTAGGGAAAACAAAATCTTTGATTCTTATAGTTTCATTGATTTTTGTTTTTAGCTCCTATAATTTTTTTTCAATATTGTCAATCTCTATATTTTTAAAAAAATTAGGTGACCTTTATTTTTAGCTCCTAAAAAATTAGGCCCTATAGTTTTCTTTTGTTTTTTTTTTTTTGGAAACACTGGAAAAAAAGCCATTGAGATTAAAAGCAAAATTCAATGAAATTATAGGGATCAAAGA
Organism: Prosopis cineraria; assembly: GCF_029017545.1. Lineage (NCBI taxonomy): Eukaryota > Viridiplantae > Streptophyta > Magnoliopsida > Fabales > Fabaceae > Prosopis > Prosopis cineraria. The sequence goes on along the minus strand of NW_026555341.1, from coordinate 13,080,361 downwards.
TTATGTATTTCCCTAAATATTTTATATAAATGCAAAAATACCAAGTATGGCCTATATATGAAACTTCCGTTTTTTCTGTTGGCTTGCATGTCAACGCCACTAATTCTGTTGGTGGATTCCTGTTTCCTTCGTACAGAAATGCACCCGTGAATGGATGGACTCTACCAAAAAAAAAAAAAAATTGTCAATCAAATTTTGACTTTGATTTCTAAAAAAATTATATCTTTGATCTTCAGATTTATACATGGGCCAATTTCTCTACACACATCGTCGTTCACCACCATTATGCAAATCGCTGCCCATGGAAATGGTACGTATCAGATATCTAAATAAGACTTTCAATTTATTGACATTGTCAATCATATATTGGTCATTTCGTTGTCCAAATTAAATTTAAGGTGATGTTTATAACAATATTATAGATTGGTTAGAGTAATGCATACATCATATATTATATATGTAAGTTGAAAAAGAAAATTATTGCCTTCCTTTTCACCATGCAACGTAGGGGTGTTCAGTCTGGACCCGTCTCGATTGGCCCGGTATCATCCCGATCATATCGGGATAAGTCTTGTCTCTGCTCGAAAATAATCGAGACGGGACTTTACAAGACGGGATAGGAAAGGGGTTTGGGACGAGACGAGACACGGGATTACCATCGGGACGTCCCGTCCTGTCCTGAATATTATATATATTATTTTTTATTTTAAATATATTAATTATATTAATATAATTTATACTTATATTAATTATATTAATTATAATTTAATACTTGCAATTCTTATTTAAAGCTAAAGTTTTTTTATATTGATAATTTTAATGGCATGGAGTAAACATGGCGATATCTTTCTTTATAATATATTAATTATATTAATATAATTTATTATTATATATATCTATTTAATAAATTTTATTTATAACGTATTTCTTGCTTTATTTTTATAAGAGTAATTAGCTTAGCATATGTTCACTAAAGTAGAAGAACAATGATTTGATGTTATATTTGAATTGCCTGTTGTTGCTAATCTTATAGCATAAAGATCACTTGTATTTGTTATTATAATATGTAATTGTGATTAATATAATTCAATAATTAATTTTAAATTATTGTTATTTATGTACTTGTGTTATTTTAATTTTAAACTTAATAAATTATATGATTTAAAATTTTAATAAACGTTATTATTTAAATTTTTTTTGATATTATTCTATTTATTGGGACGGCGGGATGTTTTGATTTTGTCCTGGTCTCGTCCCGACTCTTAACGGGACGGGACGGGACATGGGATTAAAATTTAGTCTCGATTTTTTTTTCGGGATGGGACACAGGATGGGAGTGTCCCGATCCCATCCCGTCCCATGAATACCTCTAATGCAATGTGTCAGTTGAGTGTGTCTAAGAAATTCAGTTGATGGTATTATAGGCTCAGGAGAGAAGTCTCTCCATTTTTTTCTCTTCACTTCCTTCATCCCTATTATTCAAATTATTTTATTAAATAATTTTTTTAAATGATAAAATTAATGAACGGTGGTGATAGGGAAGTGGAGGGAAAAAAAGTGGGGAGGCCAATCCCGCGCGAAAGGACGAAGTATCACAGAAACTACCGTTTTCAAGGTCTATTTAATAGTGACTCAAATTGTCTCTCCCACCAAACAATAACCGCATCATAAACTATTTTTTTCTTCTTCGGGATCGAGAGAAATGAGAGTGAGAAAAGCTTACATTCTGGTATTGATTTTATCCATTCTAGTTGTGGATGAATCTTCCCCGTTTCTTCTCCGACCAGCTTCAGCTAATGCCTTGTTCAATATACCATTGTGGTTCAGAATATTCAGAACGCTCAAAAACCTAAATTTTAGCTTCATTTCCAAAGCACTGGATAAATTGAGATCATTCAGGCGCGCCCACAATGGTCGCCTTCGAATAGGAGACGTCGTCGACGGCATATCCAAGCTTTATGACTATTTCAAGTTGTTCGGTTACATTAATTCCACTTTGAATTCAGACAACACCGGTAAATTCTCCGCAGAGCTCGAATCAGCCATTGAATACTTTCAGAAGACTTTCCACCTCAACGTCAACGGCCAGCCCGACGACCCCACCGTGTCGCTGATCACTCTCCCGCGATGCGGCATTCCTGATGTTATAAATAGCTCCTCCACTTTGTTGGGGAATCGCACGACGTCGTTTAAAAAATGGTTGCCGGAGGGAAAGAAAGAGCTCACTTATTCTTTTTCACCAGAAAATGAAACGACGACCTCGTTGAAGGATGTCTTCTCGGATGCCTTCCGCCGTTGGTCAAACGTGGCAAGGATGAACTTTACGCAGACGACGTCTTTCAACGAAGCTGACATTAAAATCATGTTCGCGTCGTTGGATGAAGAGCTAGGAGTGGTTGGCGGTTCGTGGTTGGATGATACGGCGAAGAGCTGGGACGTCGTTTTGGACTCCGATGAGAAGTGGGCGTTGCTGAGCGAGGACACAACGGAGAGCGACGAACTGGACCTGGAGTCGACGGTGATGCACCAGATCGGTCACGTGCTTGGACTGAGCCACTCGGCGATAGAGGAGGCGGTTATGTACCCTTTCGTTCTGCCATCGAAGAAAAGGAAGGTAGATTTTGCACAAGATGATTTGGAGAGGATTCGGCAACTCTACGGTACAAAATCCGATTCCCCAAAGTTATCGCAGACGCAATCTCCGCCGCCGGGCGGCGGAGGAGTCGGTGGCGTTGGGCCGTGTTGGAGTCTGATTTCCACTTTATTTCTCGGAATTAATTCGCTTTTCTGGTTCTGAAACACGAGTAACCTTGAGTACCATAGTTCTGAGCTGCTGGACCTATCAATAAAGTGCACGTGTACGACATTTACAACTGTCATTATTATCTACCAATAGCATTAATGTATTATGGCTGCTCTTTTTGTTTTGTTTTTCGTTCTAAACATATTACTATGATTAGAGGAAAATTTTCTGATATTGATGGGTGTGTCCTGGGACTGTGAGCCTTTATGGCCAAACTTGGCAATATAAAAGCCTCTTGGGTGTGTGGGTGTCTCATCGTTATATAATGCCTTTATTATTATCATCTATATTCAATACGGCAGTCTCTAGTGAAAAAATGTAAAAGTAGAATTAAAGGAAACCACAGTTAATTAGCATAAAAAAATAAAGAAAACATTTAAGCTGGAGTTGATTCCCTTAAAAATCATATGTCAGGATTACAAGAAAGAAGGGGGAAAAAAACAATTTGTAACCTTGCAAAGATATTAATAACAATTAAAAATCTTAAAATGTTGAAATGTCGGGAAAAAAACCATAATTTTCAAGTTTGTGATCAAGGGAGCGAGCTTCACAAGAACAGGTACACTTGTTCAGGTCCAGACAGTTGTTTGACTGTAATATGTTGGTTGCTGCAAAGAAGTGAAACTGTGAGATAAACAGAGAGAAACGAGCGAGTCTGGGCCTTGTGGGCGTAAGAAGATGTGCCTTTCTGGATGATTTTTAAAACTACATCCTCTTTATTTTATGTTTTTGTTACCTATTGATTTGTTGGCAGATAATAATATTCTTGTTGTTTTTAATTATTGTTCTCATAGGATTAAAAAAGGAATTTGCTTGATATTGCTTTTTTTTTTTGTTTTAGATTGTTGTTTGGTTTCTTTTTTTTGGGTTGTTTGTTTTTTTCTCTTTTCTGTGTGTGAGCTGTGTTATGTTGTATCTAAGATTTTTTTTAGAGTTTTTTAGCTACGGCTATTAATGTTTGTAATTTTTTTGGTCATTAATAAAATTGGTTCTTCTCTAGCTAAAAAAAAAAAAAAGAAAAGAAACTCCAAGTCTCCTACTTTCTTCTTCTTATTGTTTTTTTTTTTGATAATGTAGTCTCCTACATTCTTTGTTAGGATATTGATCTTTTTTTTTTTTTTGGGATATCGAAGTTAATCATTTTTGTCCTGAGTGTCAACTTTCCTTGGCAAGTGCGTTCTTAATTCTTCATCACTTTAACAATTAAGCCCAACATTTCGTTGGCCCAACAAAAAACAAAAACGCCCTTCAACATCACCGTTGCTAATGAAAACACTACAATCTGCGGTTAAAACGTCGTACTTTTTTAAGGCAATTAGGTGGACATGATGATGTTCGTTTTTAAAATTAAATTTCAACTACAACGATAATTAATACTGGACCTCATAATTTATATACTTAAACCGATTTTTTTCACCATTAATAATCCGACCCTTTTATTATGTAAAGCTAAAGGGTACTAGTTACCTGAGCTTTTTATGTTCAGACTTTTTCCCCATGAAAGCTGCCCAAACTATCATTTGCTACCACGAGTTTAGCTTTTTGACTAGTTCTGAAAGCTTATATTTGATAGTCAAGTATTTATGATAAACAAATGTTTAGATCTAAAAAAAATGATTAAAAATACTTAACGATTATTATGATAATATATAATAGTTATTTTCAAGTAACTGTTAAGTATTTATGATATATATATATTTTTGGATAAAGTGAGGGCTACTTGGGGTTGCCTGAACAAATACCAAAAAAAAAAAAAACAACTATATGTATTAGTTAGCCAATAACAAAAGATAAATGAATTATTTTTTATATTAAAATTACTATATCCTAAACTTGAAATCATACATTTTTTTTGCTAGTTTGCAACTAAAATAAACAAGAATGACACCTGGGGCCTCCCGTGCCCCGGAAGGGGGGGGGGGGGAGTAACGAAGGCCCAATACAATTAAACGTTCATCTATTCATAATTCAGTTTTATTTTGATATATTGGGTCCTCACTTGGGTCTTTAAGCGTTAGTCTCCTTAAAAATTATTACAAAATCATTTATACAGGACTTCACTACCTAATAAACAAATTATATATACCTACTTCTAAAGCCCAATCAATTTTTTCTTTCAAACAATTATATTCCCAAGTAAATTTTTCACCCACATACCTGACTTTTTGCATTTGGGATCTAAATATACGATCTACAAAATGCTTCATAGAAGTAAAATTTGGTTGGTGCTTCCAGTTTTATCCTCCACATAAATATAAGCATTACAATCACCCAAGATCCTCCCAGCTTCATGAGTTCTTTTACTAATATTTGATCAGATCATCTCAAAGATTCTTACAACTAGAGATATTCGTCTCCACATAAATACAAAAAACCCAAAAAACATAATGATTTTTATTATTCATCACACGCACATGTAGAAGCTGGGTTGTAGAAAAATCTTATTGAACGTGGAAAATGTCTTGATTCCACAATAGCCAGATCCCTATAGCATAACCTGTAGTCTCAACTCTAATCCAACTATTAAACCCCAATTTTGAAATTATTTTATCACCCTTCCTCCCACTAAACAAAATCAGCCTCTCTCACTGAAATCACATCACCCATCCAAGAACTTTTTTGAGGCGGTTCCTCTACAATTCCAAGATAAAAAAAATCATAAAGATAAATATCATACAAGAGAACCAAAGATACACACTCACAAAGGAGTTTCCTCTCGTCTTCCATCTCTCCCATGTGCACCTCATCCTAAGTCTTGAACCATAGGTGATTATTTTTGACGGGTCTGGTGGTTTCTTCGATGATTCTACAGTCATCACGAAGATCCAAATTCAATTTTACTCTATACTGCCATCCCTTCCTCGCACCCTTTCTTTTCTTCATTAACTCCTCCATTCTTCAGGTGGGGCTTATCTTGGTCCATATTCGAGACACCCCCCATAACCGAGGTGTGGGTGCTACTTTGAGTCTTACTGTCAGCAAGGGAGATACTTACTTGGCCTTGTATTTTGGTTTTTTTTCCCCTCTCTTTTTTGGGCTATCTTTTCGATTTGTTTCTTCCATTGGGTTTAAATCCTCTTCCGCAATAATAGCAGTCTCCTGGTCCATCTCCGTCTGGACCTTTTCCATTTGGGCCATTACCTCTTCTTGCTTTTCCACATTTTTCTGTCTCTCCTCTTTCCCAGTTTGACTCCACTTGTTTCACGTTTTTCATAACTGGTTCTTTTGCTAGCATCCTCTAACATGACAGGTATATCGTTCTTATTCTCAGCTTCCCCTTTGTCTTCTTCCACCTGCCATCCTCTAACGTTTTTTTTTTTTTTTTTTTAACAGGTCCCTTCATGGTGAATGAACTCTTCTTTTCTCCCTGTTCTTTAGCCCCTTTTTCTTCTGACGAAAATATCAAACCTTGATTTATGGGACATGTTCTAATTCTTACCATTTGACTTCCCTGACATAGAAGGCGTGGACTGTTGGTTAAACCTTTGGTCACAAGTACCGATTTTTGCCTGAATGTATATTTGGCTAGCATCCACTCACCAAGCTTTTCTTCCAATGACACTCCTAGCTTACTCATCATCGACTGAGCTACATTCATTTCTTCCTCCGACCGTTGGGTTTTCTCCTCCAAAGTTGGTGCCGGAGCTGCACCATTTTTTGTTTTTTAAGAACAGGCAGTCATCCCTTCTATGACCATAGTTCCCAAAACTAAAACAAATAATCTCCAAACCTTCATCCTCCACAATATACACTCGAATCCTTACAACAAACCTCGATTGAAGCCTTTTACTTAGATCAACTTCAACACTAACTCCGTCGTACCTACCCAATTTTGCTGTGATTCCTCTATTATTACATCGAGTGACACTAGTACAAAAAAGCTTTTTACATTAATTAAAAATCACATTTTATATTAGTTCAAGAGGCAGTGTTATTTCAGGGATTGCAAAAAATCCTTGAATTTTTACATTAGTTGTTTTCCACATTGGTTATAGATAAAACTATTGTAAAAAGTCTAGTTTTTACATGTATTATAGCTAAAACTAATGTAGACTTTCTACATTGATTCTAAATAGAATAATTGTAGAAAGCCTACTTTCTATATCAATTTTAGCTAAAATTGATGCAGAAAGTGAACTTTCTACAATTGTTGTAACTAGAACCGTTGTAGAAAGCGAACTTTCTACATCAATTTTAGCTAAAACACATGTAAAAAATAGTATTTTTTTAAAGAAAAAAATAGGGGTGTTTTTATGTGTTGTAGAATTTACAACCCAAAAAAACACTCATAAAATAAATAGAAAAAATTAGAATAAATAAAATTCAATGGCCATAAAATAAAAAAAATATTTAATTTATTTAAATATAGAACAATTCGTGTTAACTTTCATTTATTAAAATCATAACAAAATAATTGGAATTATAATTAAACAACTAAACAAAATTTGTCATAAAATTCCTCATAAAAATAGAGTTGATGTTCTTCCATATTTGAGTTGCTCTTTGCACCACTACAAAGCACATAATCACCAATATTTGTGTTGTCTCTCAGTTCTATCCCCAATACCATGTACTGCATAAACCAAGTTTATAATTCATTAGTCAATCATCAAAACAAAGTTTCAAGGTAAAAAGCACATACACAAGTTAAGTAAGAATAGCATACCTAATTGATAACAATAACCTAGTGAAATTCCTTCAATCAAGATTCACAAACAAGAATTTATTTAGCTGGTCTGAAACTGACAAGACAACTCCAAGGTATCAAAAGCATTCAATCTTCCAAGACAATCCCTATATATCCTTTACGTTCTCCATTTTCCTCTAAGACCAAAAATACAAAGAAGTTTTTTTTCCCCAAACTCGTTATTCACATGGATATGTGATAGATAACAAGAGAAAAGGAAAATATTTTCCTTTCCAAATGTGAAATTTTTTATTAAAAATTTGATTATTTTATTTCTATTTTTTATACCAAAATTGTAGAAGTTCAAATCT